>NW_026726508.1:0-39662 GCF_029784015.1 Lycium ferocissimum
ATTCCCCTTTCATTCCATACTTTCCCTACAGAACTTGATAAGCCTTCCTTATTCGTTCTATAGCTCGCTTTTCCGTTTCACACTTGCCTTTATATTCTAGCTACATAGATCACATCATAGCTTTGGCCACCTTCTCACTCGACTTTACTTATTTTCATAACAATCCTCATTTTATTCACATTATGTCTTATTCGTAATCAATCCTATAATATAACACTCATCAAGATTTACCGATCCTCTTCTAAATCATCTCTTAGGATTACAAGCCCTCTCCAAATTCTTTTTACTATATCGGTATCGACCTTCGAATTATTCTTATCCTCAATTCGGCAATTAACTTCTTTCTCGATGTCAGCCGTACTCGTAGCTTAGTCAAATCCTATCATTACTATTAGTACGACCTTTCAAGTCATATCACAAACCTATATCTCATTCTCTTTTATTTCCGGAAAATTTTGGCGAGTTTCCTCGTATTTCTTACTTTCTCAAGACCTCGTACGCGGGGAACACCAACAATGCCTCACGGGGCCAGCATGTATATATATATATATATATATATATATATATATATATATATATATATATATATATATATATATCATATCATAGCCACGATAGGCTCCCCAATATCAACAACGGTACGAAAATGATGAACATACCTCGTATGCCCAACTCAAACTACACGTTACACTTTCTTGTTTACTTTCTCTTTTAATCTTCAACTTGTATTTCAATCGTACTTCAATATCTTACCCGACATATATCTTTCATACCTTTTCTTACCTGCGTGCTCTGTAACTTCCAATATCGCTAGTCACTTTCTTCTGTCAATGCCATTCTTCTGCTGAAATCAAAGGTTTGTATAAGGAATCTCAATCCCTATGACCTGGCTCTATGGCACGATCTCAGATGTGAAAGAAGAGTAACCGCCCTAGATGCCCCGTAGCCTCCTGTTTATAAATGTGGCGCGCTTCACACCATAAACAGGACTCTACTGGACACGACTTTACGTTACACAACCCCTAGGACGAACTGCTTTCGATACCAATTTGTCACACCCCTACTTGATGGGGCATGATGGGCACCCGACCCTTACTTAGGGCCGGCGAACTCGCTGATCCTCGTGATACTCATAACCTTCGGGACTCTTAAATCATGAATGAATACATAATGGAAGCTTTTCAAAGGACAACATGCTTTTCGTCTTTCTCAAATCAAGTAAAATCTGTCATCATACGAAATCTGTAACATAATGCATAATGATCATTATGTCACACCCTGATTTTACTAGGGTGTGATGGGCACCCGACACCATGCGCGGTGCCGAGCGAACCCGCGGACTCTTATTACAGACATAAATGACAATTTCAGAAATGAATTTCAGAACATACTTTTTTTGAAACTTTCAGATCAACAGAATCTAAAATACATGGAATTTATTACATAATACAGAACGACATATCGGCTGATGGAGCCGGATACAAAACTGACATTCTGAACCCACGACTCGTGCGCAAAGTCTCTAACAAATAATCGAACACATAACATGCATAATCCGACACGGCGGCCTCCAGATCAAATGGAGCATGCCAACGCCGCCGGAACATCTCTCCTACAAAAGCCGTACTCATCCGGTGTACCGCGCGCGGCATGAAACGCAACCCCCGAAGAACGGGGGTCGCACGGAATATGTACTGAGTATGTAAAGCATAAAATACGATAAACAGAATCATAGCTGAACAGAGGATACAGAACATAAATGCAATGGCCGGAGTATCAGAAATGCTTACTCATAAAACGTAGGCGAATGCATAATAGAAAATATGCCATAGCCGGCCCCATTATGGGACTCGGTAAACAGGAAGTGGTCGCCCCCGACACTGGCGCCACAACATATCGGAACATATCAGAATGTGCACATATCATAGCATATCGATGGCCATATCATATCATATCATATCAAAGTGTACATGGCACAAAGATACTCCACAACCCATGTACATGTATACCGCCCTCACACCGAGGCACGGCGAACAATGCGGTGGAAGACGCTTGATAACATATCCTGGCCGGCTCGGTGAAGGAAGCATTGAGGCATCCACGAGTGGAGTAGTGAGAAACTAAATGCAATATAAAATATTTACAAAGACTCGACGGAATAATCCAAACGGCAGGTCTTTTAGGAACGAAATCAGACGATAGACGTAGCACGTACCTTTCGAACGCCGCGGGGGATTATATCAAATTAAAACTTCTGGAAGTATTTGTACATACCAAAATATAAGACATTTACAGAGATTCGATGGCATAATTCGGATGACGAATCATATAAAAGAAAGTGAGCGACAATCATAAAGTATGTCTATCGGATGTCAGAACGGTTTGTGTCAAATATTCTTTTTGAAATCGTTTTCATATTTCAAACAAATTACGACATTCAATAAAATAATTAAAACGAGTTAGAGAAAGTAACCAAGAGTCTCCTTTGAGTTTTACCCAAAAACAAGTCATAAGAAATATACAAAAAAACTCGGGAATAGTGGGCCCACCTCGGGTCAAATGAGGTGGCGTAGACATAATACGTACTTTAGTATTCACAATATCACTTATAAGAGTTTTAAGATGTCGGATTCAATTTGCGCAAAATCTAGATGTTTAGACAATTTTTCCAATCGTTTTTACAAATTATTCAATTCAATTTTTCCGAATGGAAAAGGGGTAAATTTGGACGTAGATTCCAAAGAATGGAGTCGTCCCCGAGATCCGAATTCAAACCTATTACATCTAGGACATGCCAAGAGAAGGAAGGGAGAGCCTTACATACCTTTTTGCCTTTTACGCTGTCAAAACTCAAATCCGTTTCGTCAAAACCTACAAATGGTCAGTTTACCATATGTTATTCATAAGGTTCAAACTTTCAATCTTGAATCAATATTTGTCTATAAAAATTTCGGCAGCATCTCCCCTATATATATGACACCCCGAGAATTTAACTCGGCCAAATATCAACAACAACCATACCAACAACATAAACAACATTATCGACTAGAATCGCTTACTAACACAAATAGTCTTCTTTCCACATAATGCAACAACTTCCAAACTAACTTTACATTTCCAAACCAATATCAATATTTTCATATTCACATACTAATTTAAGATCATTCAAACATCAACCAAGAGCATTAGCATATATATCCAATATTCAATAATTCCATCAATTTCCATATTCAATCCAAAACTTATATATGCAACAAAATCATTCCAACACATTTTCTCTTACTAATTCATCTCCAACAACAACAATCTACACTTTACAACTTCATTATCTTAATATCATAAAACATTAATATGACATAATTCTCTACATTCCATTTTCATGCCAACCCCATATATGCTTTATTTACATTAAAGATCACAACAACACAACTAACATGTTAAACAAAATAAATCCATCATTAGTTCCACTCCACATATAGGCCACGGCCAACATGCAATTTTCCAACTTCATCCATTTTCATTCAACTTTCATTTTCAATACAATTTCACAATGACCACAATTATAATACAACATAAAATTCAACATAATCTAACTATACAACATACATGTATTCGGCCACATGCACACATGCACTTCTACTTTATAAACTTCCACATTTACATATTTCTACTCATTTCCATATACTACAATATAAATAAAGGCCTTATAACATAAAAAAGGGATGAATCTTACCTTTTTCTTCTAACTTCTTCACTCCACCAAATTGTCCAAACGACGAAACGAACGACTTATCTTCCGAAATAATTATACCATGTTGGAGAGGACCCTTGAATTAGTAGGAATACAACAAGAAAATAATTTTTGGGGACAAAATTTGAAGGGACAAAATTGGAGACCATGGCCGAATAGGCCATTTTGTTTTCTCCTTCTTTCTTTCTTTCTTCTTTCTCTTTTCTTGAATCATCTTAAGGCAAGACAAATATATTTTTATTTAAATCCCTCAATGTGGGGCCCACTATGGCCGGCCACCTTGGGAGGATTTTCTTTTTTTCTTTTTTTTTTTTCATTTAGTCCACACTTTTTGGAAATTTTCATGAAACTAATTTTTTTTGAAATTCCAATTTTGCCCTTGGCCTTTTCCAATATTTCCACATCCAAAATTTTCATAACCAACTTATGTGTCAAACAAGATCAATACATAGCATTGTCCTTAACTTGTTGCAATTATCCCAAACTATCCGAACGCGCAAAATACGGGGTATAACATCCTCCCCCCTTTAGAACATTCGTCCTCGAATGTTAAACTAGCCTTATAGGGACTCATAAGTATTTTTGGGGGAGTTCCCTTTGTACGGTTATCACACCCAACTCGTGCACTACTTAGCACAATCAAATAAGTGATTCTGATTATCCGTAGGTATAGGAACCAAGTGGGGGTATTTCTTTTGCGTTTCGACTCAAACCTCTTAAGTCACCTTTGCTTTACTACCCTTTCGCCAAGCAGTACCTTAATGGGAGCCACATCCTTGTCATGCAGTTTTTTTTTTTTCCTTCCTGCCAAACTAGGACCGCTATTGGCCGTTTCTGGTAGGACAACTCTTTCATTCCTTGAATGCTCCCCCACGGGGAAATATTATGGGGGTCACAATGTATTTACGACACATAAACATGCGGAACACTAAATGCGCTGTTTCACAATTAGATAGTAGATCTGATTTATAGAAAAACCTTGTTTACTTCACAACTGATCCGATAACGTCCAAGACATCTCGACTATGTTTTTCTCATAACACCCCTCATGGGTGATATTCTTCGAAAATGTCCAGTTGCCAACCCGGAGTCCTAAGCGTCGACAACGATCACCTGTATATGATTTCTGTCAGCTCTAAGTCGCTAATGACTGTTCCCAAGTGAGTTTCACTTTAGTAACCATCCGTTGAATTATATTTGTACCAAGTAACTTAACCCTGTCACTATTAAATTGGCTAACTGCTGACGCACATTTCTTACCATACCGAGCCTTAAGCGGTGTGTTCTGATTGCTATTATTATCAATAGTTCGACAAGTGGCAAGTGTTCATTTCCATTGCCTCTGAATTCTATGGTACGGGCTCATAACTTATTTTCTAGCGTCTGGATAACACGCTTAGCTTGCCTGCCAGTTTAAGAGCAGATGCGGGTTTAAGACTTACTTGTATTCTTAATTTCTTCCAGACAGATCTCCAGAGGTTAACCATATGCTGGGTATTTTGTTCGACATAATAGGCGTGGACCCTTACGAAATTTCACTACCTCCTTGAGGTATAATTCTACATAGTTCTTGGTAATCTTGTTTAGCCATTTCATAATTTTCTTAATTTCATCTGTCGTATTTTTTTTGGCATTTATCTCGTATCACTCCGTTGTCTTTGGTTCAAACTCTCTCATTTCGCTTTTTCTGCGCTTTTGCTCTTAATCTTCACTGCCACTCATTATATTGTAATCTCTGTGAGAATAGGTAAACATACGCAAGTTAATCCAAGAAATGCCTTAGCATCGCTATACCAACCTTTAGGTTGTTCTTTGTCTTCTCCCTTTGGCTTACAATCAGTATTGGGAGGAATCTTTAATTGATCCTGGTCAAGTTCTGCTTACTTTTAGTACCAATTTCATTTTGGTAACACAGTCTAGACCATCTCTGCATTTTCCGTATCGTATTCAAAATATCATAATCATACTGTTATTATTGGATCCTTACATTTCTTATCAATCATGTACTCACTTGGTTTGCTTATTGTGCAAATATTCGTGAGTTACATGACCATTCTCGCATAATTTGCAGAAAGTATGTTCGATCTCACACATAGTCTTTCCTTTTTCTGACTCATTCTATCTTACATATCCCGTTCGTACCAAAATGCGCTGATTCTATTTGTCATATTCCTTTCTCTTTTTACAAGCACCCACTACCTGGAATCATATTACTCACAACCTTCGCCGACAATCCCTAGTACCACTTTAGTTATCGTCTTGGCTCCCATTCGTTTGTTGTCGGTTTCA
The DNA here is from genome assembly GCF_029784015.1 of Lycium ferocissimum. NCBI lineage: Eukaryota > Viridiplantae > Streptophyta > Magnoliopsida > Solanales > Solanaceae > Lycium > Lycium ferocissimum. Next base: position 6,041 of record NW_026726508.1, read on the forward strand.
GATTGCATTAGCTAATTTCAGCATAGGATCTCGCTGAAAATTCAAGCGTTCACATTAACCGTGCCGTAATAACGGTTGATTACCATCTTACCCTTGCGTTTCTCTTATCCGCTTCCCCCCTTTAGGCGCTCCTCTATTATTGTCTAATTACCTTCCATCTTATGTCTCCATTTAAAATTTCCAAACTCACATGTTTCTTTCCAAATACTTTTAACATACCATACCGTATCCATTTTTTTCCTATAACTTAGATTACCCCCGTATGAAATTCTAACACATTCGCGAAACGGTAAAGTTTCCCCCAATATCTCGTACAAAATCTAGTCTGATGGTTAGGGCTCAGGCAATATCACTATTGTAACAATTGATCCGAGCCATACTCTAATAATTCCCATTAGTGATTAGTGTTCGGATAACGTCATTGTGGCAACAACATATCCAAATTGTATTGCAGTTATTCCCGTCAAAAGTTAGTTAATGCGTCTAATCGTTTCAAACTCTTCATCCCGTAACATTTATATTTAGACAATAAATATTCCAAGCCCTTTTTATAATCTCATCTTATTCCCATAGGTACCGTCTATTTTTCCCAATAAACTTACAACATATTAGTTGTTTCGCAAATTCTCAGTTCTCAATTCTTGTTTCTCATGGTTTTCACTACTTCCAAGGTGGACTTGTATACCCGTAATGTGCAGTATCCCTTCATGCTTCATGTTCTCTCACTTCTCCCATATACTCATGGTCAACTTACAATCTTACCCGAAGTCATGTTAACTTCAACTTAATAGTGGTCTTGTCTTATGACCTTTTTGTCGCACCACCCCTTTTGTCCATAACTATGTATCTTTCATTTATCCCGGACTCATAGTCAATTAATTATGCCCATTTTGAGTGCTTCCTTTAGTACTTTTCTCATTTCTTTCGTCCATGTCCATATTTTTTTTCCACGAGTTCCATTTCTAATTCGCTAAGCACAATTTAATAAGTTGTTATCAAAAGACGTTCTTCAATCCCCATCAGAAGGAACTAGAGCCTGGCAAGCACCGCAGGGCATCCTAGTACTTGGTTCACATGATTTACCTTCAGATTTATTCTTGAGCTCTGAATGAACTATTTGGATCACAATTACTTACTCTTATGCTTTACATTCTTTCATCATAGTCACACTCGGTTACCGGGCATTATTGCCCGTCAATTTGGGCCTCCTTCTAAAGCACAATATGGTTGGAACATATTCTAGCCCATTTATACGGATTGTGAATTTGTCGCTCATATATGCTTCTTCAAAGCAAGATTTTTCCCAAATAAAAATAATGCCCTTTACAGAGGGCGTGGGAGGTGTTCCTTAAAACTTAGTGCAACATAACATATTACTCTTCCTTTCCTTATTCTTCTTATTATTCCCATCAGCATATGATCTCCATTCCACGCTTTTCCCCACAGAATGTAACAAGTCTTTTTCGTACGTTCTATAGCTCACTTTTCTGTTCACACTTTACCCGTGTGTTCTAGTCACGTAAATCATGTCATATTTCGTCGCTAGACGTTTCTTATCTCCGTGCCCATCCTTATCAAGGTTTCTATCTATTCCGCATATTCTAATTTCCTTTTGGTTATCCTAATTTTCCATTCATCTCATACGTCTACATTTATGAAACCCTTAATGCACTTCCCAGGGGGGTCACCCATCCCAGAATTGCTCTGGTCGTAGCACGCTTAACCTTGAAACTCGGGTGCAATATGATGCTCTAATGCCAGTATAATCGTGTCCGCTTCGCCACATGACCTTTATTACATAATCTGGAGCAAATCGAAGTCTTACAGATTTCGGGGCTCTTCCATAACACGTCCCTCTTTCCATAATTACCGTTTTACCCTTCTTATTCCACAATATTCATCTTCCGTTCTAAACTCCCAGATTCCCCATAGCAATAAATATACCTTCGTCGTCATCACTTATAGGTACTTCAGGTATTGTCCTGGTTAGATCTCCACGCACCATTCCTACATAATAATTTTCCGCAAAATCGATTGTCGGTTATCTCTAAATCCGCCAACGTACTTTGGTTGCTACTAAGCATCGAATGTCATTCGTCTCGATCTTTCAGACTGTTAACCGTCTTTCCTATAATCATTTTTCACGCCTTACCCCAATCCATAACTCTTCTGAACAGCGCATCTCATTTATTATCTACTTACAATATTTTCTTTCCCCCTTTTTGACGTATCTGACTAAATATTCTAATTAACAATTTCAGCAGAATCTCCTTTTCCATTTTTTTTTGTTTTCAATTCAAACTCTGTATATAGCAAATACCGACGATACCTCACAGAACGTACGGTTATATAACGCATTCCCGCCATTCAAAGCTTCCAATTTCCGGTAGCGGAACAAATATATCAAAATTCATTTTCGTAACTTTCATGTCATCCCTTACTTTCTTCCATCGTATGTAAGGCCCACATATAGGAATTTCATCCTCCTATGACTTGGCTCTATCGCACGATCTAAGACGGAAAAGAAGGTCAACAATCCCTAGATGCCCCGTAGCCTCCTCGTTTATAAATGTGGCGCGCTTCACACCATAAACGGGACTCTACCGGACACGACTTTGCGACAACCCCTAGGACGGACACTGCTCGATACCACTTTGTCACACCCCGATTTTACTAGGGTGTGATGGGCACCCGACCCCATGCGCGAGCCGAGCGAACCCGCGGACTCTTATTACATACATAAACTTTGACTCTTAATCGAAAAAAATGACAAGTACAACAAATATTTGAAAATATCCTTTGTAGTTTACAAATACACCGTATTCATATGGAATCTCATCGCAAAATACGAATGACACGTCGGCCGATGGAGCCGCTCACAATCGACATTCAAAACCCACAACTCGTCCGCAAAGTCTCTAACAAATAATCGAACACATAACATGCATAATCGACACGGCGCACTCGGGGAGCAAATGGAGCTTGCCAACGCCGCCGGAACATCTCCTACAAAAGCCCGTACTCATCCGGGTGTACCGCGCGGCATGAAACGCGACCCCGAAGAACGGGGGTCGGTACGGAATATGTACCGAGTATGTAAAGCATAAAATACAATAAACGAATCATAACCGAAAGAGAGGATACGAACATAAATGCAAAGGCCGGAGTATCAGAAATGCTTACTCATAAAACATAGGCAAATGCATAACGGAAAATATGCCATAGCCGGCCCCATTATGGGACTCGGTAAACAGAAAGTGGTCGCCCCCGACACTGGCGCCACAACATATCGGAACATATCAGAATGTGCACATATCATAGCATATCAGATGGCCATATCATATCATATCATATCAAAGTGTACATGGCACAGCATACTCCACAACCCATGTACATGTATACCTGCCCCCTCACACCGAGGCACGACGAACAATGCAGTGAAAGACGCTTGATAACATATCCTGGCTCGGGCTCAGTGAAGGAAGCATTGAGGCATCCACGAGTGGAGTAGTGAGAAACTAAATGCAATATAAAATATTTACAAAGACTCGACAGAATAATCCGAGCGGCAAGTCTTTTAGGAACGAAATCAGACGATAGACGTAGCACGTACCTTTCGAACGCCGCGGGGGATTGTATCAAATTAAAACTTCTGGGAGTATTTGTACATACCAAAATATAAGACATTTACAGAGATTCGATGGCATAATTCAGATGACGAATCATATAAAAGAAAGTGAGCGACAATCATAAAGTATGTCTATCGGATGTCAGAACGGTTTGTGTCAAATATTCTTTTTGAAATCGTTTTCATATTTCAAACAAATTACGACATTCAATAAAATAATTAAAACGAGTTAGAGAAAGTAGCCAAGAGTCTCCTTTGAGTTTTACCCAAAAACAAGTCATAAGAAATATTACGTAAAAACTCGGGAATAGTGGGCCCACCTCGGGTCAAATGAGGTGGCGTAGACATAATACGTACTTTAGTGTTCACAATATCACTTATAAGAGTTTTAAGATGTCGGATTCAATTTGCGCAAAATCTAGATGTTTAGACAATCTTTCCAACTGTTTACAAATTATTCAATTCAATTTTACCGAATGGAAAAGGGGTAAATTTAAACGTAGGTTCCAAAGAATGGAGTCGTCCCCAAGATCCGAATTCAAACCTATTACATCTAGGACATGCCAAGAGAAGGAAGGGTGGAGCCTTACATACCTTTCTTGCTTTTTTAAGCTCGTCGAAACTCCAGTCCCGTTTCGTCAAAAACCTACAAATGGTCACATTTACCAGTTACTATTCATGAGGTTCAAACTTTCAACTTGGGTTTAGTATTTGCCTACCGAAATTTCGGCAACATCTCCCCCTATATAATATGACACCCCGAGAGTTTAACTCGGCTCAAATATCAACAACAACCATACCACAACATCAAGTAGCGACTAAAATTGCTTACTAACACAAATAGTCTTCTCTCTACATAAAGCAACAACTTCCAAACTAACTTTGCATTTATAAATCAATGTCAATATTTTCATATCCACATACTAATTTAAGATCATTCAAACATAACTAAGAGCATTCCAAGCTATATATCCAATATTCAATAATTCCCTCAATCTCCATATTCAATCCAAAATTCTTATATATGCAACAAAATCATTCCAACACATTTTCTACTTACTAATTCATCTCCAACAACAACAATCCGCACCTTAACAACTTCATGAGCTTAATATCATAAAATCGCATTAATATGACATAATTCTCTACATTCCATTTTCATGCCAACTTCACCCATTAATCTTCATTTACATTGTAAAGATCACAACAACACAACTAACATGTTAAACAAAATAAATCCATCATTATTCATCCACTATATACCCCACGGCCAACATGCAATTTTCCAACTTCATCCCAATTTTCATTCAACTTTCATTTCCAATAAAATTTCACAATAACCACAACTATAATACAACATAAAATTCAACATTCATAACTATACAACTAAGACATACACACGGCCACTTGCACACACACACTTCTACCATGCAAACTTCCATATTTCTATATTTTCTACTCATTGACATATACTACAACACAAACCAATCTTCATAACATAAAAGAATTGAATTCTTACCTTTCTCTTCTAACTTCTTCACTCCACCAAATTGTCCAAACGACGAAACGAACGACTTATCTTCCGAAATAATTATACCACGTTGTAGAGGACCCTTGAATTAGTAGGAATACAACAAGAAAATAATTTTTGGGGACAAATTTTGGGGACAAATTCCCTTGCCATGGCCGAATAGGCCATTTGTTTTCTCCTTCTTTCTTTCTTTCTTCTTTCTCAATTTTTCTTGAATCATCTTAAGGCAAGAAATGAAGCATGTGATTTATTTAAATCCCTCAAGTGGGGCCCACTATGGCCGGCCACTTTGAGGATTTTTCTTTTCCTTTTTTTTTTTTTTTTCATTTAGTCCACACTTTTGGAATTTTCATGAAACTAATTTTTTTTTGAAATTCCAATTTTGCCCTTGGCCTTTTCCAATATTTCCACATCCAAAATTTTCATAACCAACTTATGTGTCAAACAAGATCAATACATAGCATTGTCCTTAACTTGTTACAATTATCCCAAGCTATCCGAACGCGCAAAAATACGGGGTATAACAGATACATCGGCTTACAGAGCCGCTTACAAGACTGACATGCTATATACATGACTCTGTCTGCAAAGTCTCTAACATAAATCAAGATACCATAACATAGATACTGCGACTCGGCGAAAGCGCTCGGAAGGAAATGGAGCCAATCGGAACGGAACATCTTCTACTCATCGTATACATGCGTGGCATGAAACGCAGCCCCCCGAAGAAAGGGGTCGGTACGAAATATGTACCGAGTATATAAAGCATAAAATACGAGAAACGGGGTCATAACCGAAGTAAGAAGTACGAGAAAGTGAGCATAATAACCAGAATACCTAAAATGCTTGCATTTGAAATGCAAATCATGCATAAGAAGTACAAAAAACAAGTATAATAACCAGAATGCCAAAATGCTTACTCTTGAAATACAAATCACGCATATCAATGTCATGTATCGTATCCGGCCCATTATGGGACTCGGCGGACGGAACTTGGTCGCCATCCCGTCTTTGGCGCCATAACACATCATACTCCGGAATATTGCATAATTCCGTAACACATCATACTCCAGAACACATCATACTTCGTAACACATCATACTTCGGAACACATCATATTTCGTAACACATCATACTTCGGAATATAGCATAGTGCGCACGATGACATAACCGGCCCGGGACTCGGCGAAGGATGTAACAACAGTACGCACGAGCAGAGTAGTGAGTAACCATATGCATATAAATCATCATTATAGACTCCATGTATATAAGTAAACTGATCGATGCTCGAGGGTTGAACGATAGTCATGTTAAGTTCTACGGGCATTACTCGTGAAGAAATCTTCCAAGTTTATGAAAGTTCTTATTAGACATTATTTAGGAACAAAACTTTTTATGCAACATTTACTATCCAATCACACAAAGGACTATATTAGGAATGCTGTTTGACATGTACCTCATCATAGTATATGTGGAGTTTTAAGGTGTTTCAAAATCCTAAAATGAAGTTCGTCGAGTCTAGTTTGTAATGCAACAAACCGTTCATTGATAGGACATCGGAGTAGAGAATTATAGACGTTACAAAGGCGAGCGTCGACGCAGAAACGGTTTTCCCGCGGTACGGCTACGGTGCCGCTACGATCTTGCTACGATGCGTAGCTACGATAAAACCGACTTCGGCGGTCCGTTTTAAGGGACAAAAATCTCATTTTTTTCAGCCAAAAGTCCAGTAATTCCAGAAAATTCAGCACAAAAAAAAGAGAGGAGAAAAATTTGAAGTCTTTAACTTTGATCTCAAAAATTTGTTTCTTCATGCCTTCCTACTAAGTTGAAGGCCCTCTTCAACATGGCACAATTGTTGGAACAAGAAAATTACTCTTTGTGGCACTTTCAAGAATTCAAGTAAGTGGGAAAGTTGAAGAAGAAAGGTAAGAATTTCATGTTCTTTGTATGTTATGGAAGGTTATATACGTTATAGTATGTAGAAGTGAAAGAAAAGTATGAAAAATTTTGTGTGTTGTAGAGTGAAGGAATGGATGGAATATATGAAACTATGCATGTTGTGTGTTGTTGGCCGTGTGGTATAGGGTGAAGGATGGAAATGAATTAAATTTTGTTTAGTATGTTAGTTGTGTTGTTGTGACTCTTATAATGTGAAATGGAAGAAAATGGTTTAAGTTGGCATTGGAATGGAATGTAGAGAAATTTTGTCATTTTAGAATGATTTTATGATATTATGGAAATGAAGTTTTCAAGGTGCAAATTATGATCATGGTTGATGAAATGGGAAGATGGAAATGTGTTATGAATATGTATGTCGAAGATTTGAAGTTTCGGATGAATTATGGTTTTGGTGGAAAAATTTTGTATATTTTGTATATTTTGTGAATATTTTGTAAGAATGATATGAAATGATTTCGAATTGTATTAGAGTGATCTTGATTAGTAAATGAATGAGAAGGTTGGTATTAATTTGAAAATGTGAAGTTGGAATGAAAACTATTGCATTATGCTAAGAAGAAGACTAGTTGTGTGTTCTATTGTGATTGTTGATGTTGTTGATGTTGTTGTTGGGTTGTTGTTGATTGTTTTGGGCCGAGTTGAATCTCGGGGATGCTAGATGTATAGGGGAGATGCTGCCCAAATTTTTGTAAAACAGTATTGGTTAAGGTTGAAAATCGTAAGTCTCATGAATAGTAATTGGTAAATGTGACCATTTGCAGTTTTTGGACGAAACGGGATTTGAGATTGGGCGATCGTAAAAGGCAAGAAAGGTATGTAAAGCTCTCCTATTCTTTCCTTTGGCATGTCCTAGATGTGATAGGCTATGATTTGAGCCTCGGGGACGACTCTACTCCTTGGAAATTACGTCCAAATTTACCCCTTTTGCATTCGGCGAATTGAATTGAAAATGTCTTGTTTCTTGGAATAAGCGCTTAAACATCCGTAGTTTGTCCAAACGATATTGGAGGGCCTAGAATCCTATGTATATGACCTTGTAAGGCCTAACGACCATAGTTTGGGGCACGCCGCCTCAATTTGACCGAGGTGGGGCCCACGCATTCCGAGACCTCTCTATGTCGCCTGTTTGGTGTATTTGCGTGATTTTGAAAAGAGAACTTTTGACCATTGCTCCGACTATTATAAGATAATTACTTTAACCATTTCATTGAGTTTGATAATACATTTTGACATAAGAACGATTTCGAAAGTTGTAATTTTTGTATACTAATTCCGATAAATGCGGAACTTGTCTTTACACTTGCCGATGTTAGTAAATGTATTTGGTTATCGGATTTTGGGAAGATAACTTAATTATTTAATCGCTCATTCGTATGTGTGTTATTGACATTTGGATACTCGACCGCGGTATGTATGATGACCGCGGTATGTATGATGTTGATTGGATACTTGACCGCGGTATGTATGATGTTGCATTGGATACTTGACCGCGGTATGTATGATGTTGCCATTTGGATACTTGACCGCGGTATGTATGATGTTGCATTTGGATACTTGACCGCGGTATGTATGATGTTGCCATTTGGATACTTGACCGCGGTATGTATGTGTTGCCGCTGGATATCGGTATGTATGATGTTGCCGCTGGATACTTGACCGCGGTATGTGTGGTAGCATTTGGATTCTTGGCCGCGGTGTATGTGTGTGTGATTTGATATGAGTGCTCCCAACTCGATAGAAGTGCCCTAATATGAATATTCTAATATGAGTATGTAATCGATATAAGTAATCGTTATGAATATTCGATTGTGTGATGTGTTCGGTTTCGGTGCTTGTGGTACATGTCCGTCCTCGGTTACCGTGTATGTGGAGCATGATATGCCGGTCTCGAATCTTGTGGTACTGTCCGTCTCCGAGTCGTGGCCGGTTCGAATCTTGTGGTACATGTCCGTCTCCGGTTACCGTGAACGGTTTTTTAATGCGTGGTACATGTCCGTCCCCGATTCCGGGTATATGGATTATGATGTGGTCGGTTCCGGGTTCTCGTGGTACATGTCCGGTTCCGGGGGTACCGCTATGATGTGTTATGATCTGTCCGGTTTTCCGGCGTGGTATATGTCCCGGGTACCGTGTGTATGTGGTGATGTGTTGTGGTATGGTGATCATATTTCTGTGTCCTATGCATGCCTTTGATTTGCACTATTTTTGGCTGAAAGTAAGTGTTTTGACAATCTGATAAGGTACGTATTTTCTGTACATTTGGTTCCGATTATGATTTGTCAGCTACACTCCCGTACTTCTGGATTGGCTTATGATCTTTGTTACAGTATTTCTGGCTTTACATACTCAGTACACATTCCGTCATCGACCCCCCGTTCTTCGGGGGCTGCGTTTCATGCCGCGCGGTACTCCCGGATGATTAGCGACCATTACGGAAGATGTTCCGGTGGGTTGGCGGCTCCACTGCTCTCGGAGTGTTGCGAGTCGAGTTTGTATGATATGCTTTACGGATGGATGTTAGAGACTTTGCGGACAGCGTCGTGGGTGTGATTGTCAGTCGGTATGCGGCTCCATCAGCCGATATGTCGGTACGTGTTATGTATTGAGCTTTGTATGATTATAGCTTTGTTCGGTTTGAAGCTACGAGAAAGAGTATTTACGGAAAAAAAAAAATTACGTATTTTATCTTATTTGGTTTAAAAAGTTTGGCGTAATCCTGTATGCAGTATGAGTCTGAGGGTTCGCTCGGCCCTAAGTAAGGGTCGGGTGCCCATCACACCCTAATAAGATCAGGGTGTGACAAAGTGGTATCAGAGCGGTTCGTCCTAGGGGTTGTCTGCAAAGTCGTGTCAAGTAGAGTCTTGTTTATGGTGTGTTGCGCGCCACATTTATAAGCAAGAGGCTACGGGGCATCTAGGGTGGTTACTCTTCTTTCACATCTGAGATCGTGCCATAGAGCCAAGTCATAGGAAGATGGGACTCCTTACCTTGATTTGTGATCGCAGCTGAAGAATGGCACTGATAGAAGAAAACGATTGATGATGTTGGAAGTTACAGAGTATGCAGGTAAGCAAAGGTATGAAAGATATATGTTGGGAAAGGTATTGAAGTTGCGATCGAAATACAAGTTGAAGACTAAAGGGGGAAAGCAAACAAGAAAGTGTAACAGGTGCCGTTTGAGTTGGGCATACGAGGTATGTTTATCATTTTTTTGTACTGTTGGTGATATCGGGAGCCCTGTGTGGCTGTGATATGATATGATATGTGTATATGTATGTTGGCCCTGTGAGGCATTGTTGGTATTTCCTGCGTGCAGGTTTTGAGATAGTGACAATTACAGAGGAAACTCTGCCGAAATTTCCAAAAAAAAAAAAAAAAAAAAAAAAAGGAGAAAAGAAAATGAGATATGGGTTTGTAATACGACTTGAAAGGTCGTGCCGATAGTAATAGTGAGATTAAGACAAGAGTACAGAGGAAAAGAATTGTGATGTATATGAACGTATTAAAAGGATAGCTTGTGAGCTATTAAGGATAAAGTTGATCAGAAAGGGTAAAAAGGTTAAGGAGTGGTACACTATGAGATCGAATACGAACGGGACAATGTGAATATAATGAAGATTGTTATGAAATTAAGAAAAGCCTAGGGAGAAGATGACTTGGGAAGCTGAAAAGACGATGAAGAAGAAATATGGTTGGGAGATGAGACGGTATGTCATGGTAATAAAGGAAACCCCCCCCCCCCCCCCGAGATCTTTATAAGACCCTATGCGACTAGTTGAACATTCGAGGACGAATGTTCTAAAGGGGAAAGGATGTTATACCCCGCGTTTTCGAACATGAGTTTGACATGTACCTCATCATAGTATATGTGGAGTTTTAAGGTGTTTCAAAATCCTAAAATGAAGTTCGTCGAGTCTAGTTTGTAATGCAACAAACCGTTCATTGATAGGACATCGGAGTAGAGAATTATAGACGTTACAAAGCTGAGCTCGTCGACGCGAAACGAGTTTTCCCGCGGTACGGCTACGGTACCGCTACGATGCTACGATGCGCTACGATCGATACGTAGCTACGTAAAACCGACTTCGACAGTCCGTTTTAAGGGACAAAAATCTCATTTTTTTCAGCCAAAAGTCCCAGTAATTCCAGAAAATTCAGCACAAAAAAGAGAGGAGAAAAATTTGAAGTCTTTAACTTTGATCTCAAAAATTTGTTTCTTCATGCCTTCCTACTAAGTTGAAGGCCCTCTTCAACATGGCACAATTGTTGGAACAAGAAAATTACTCTTTGTGGCACTTTCAAGAATTCAAGTAAGTGGGAAAGTTGAAGAAGAAAGGTAAGAATTTCATGTTCTTTGTATGTTATGGAAGGTTATATACGTTATAGTATGTAGAAGTGAAAGAAAAGTATGAAAAATTTTGTGTGTTGTAGAGTGAAGGAATGGATGGAATATATGAAACTATGCATGTTGTGTGTTGTTGGCCGTGTGGTATAGGGTGAAGGATGGAAATGAATTAAATTTTGTTTAGTATGTTAGTTGTGTTGTTGTGACTCTTATAATGTGAAATGGAAGAAAATGGTTTAAGTTGGCATTGGAATGGAATGTAGAGAAATTTTGTCATTTTAGAATGATTTTATGATATTATGGAAATGAAGTTTTCAAGGTGCAAATTATGATCATGGTTGATGAAATGGGAAGATGGAAATGTGTTATGAATATGTATGTCGAAGATTTGAAGTTTCGGATGAATTATGGTTTTGGTGGAAAAAATTTTGTATATTTTGTATATTTTGTGAATATTTTGTAAGAATGATATGAAATGATTTCGAATTGTATTAGAGTGATCTTGATTAGTAAATGAATGAGAAGGTTGGTATTAATTTGAAAATGTGAAGTTGGAATGAAAACTATTGCATTATGCTAAGAAGAAGACTAGTTGTGTGTTCTATTGTGATTGTTGATGTTGTTGATGTTGTTGTTGGGTTGTTGTTGATTGTTTTGGGCCGAGTTGAATCTCGGGGATGCTAGATGTATAGGGGAGATGCTGCCCAAATTTTTGTAAAACAGTATTGGTTAAGGTTGAAAATCGTAAGTCTCATGAATAGTAATTGGTAAATGTGACCATTTGCAGTTTTTGGACGAAACGGGATTTGAGATTGGGCGATCGTAAAAGGCAAGAAAGGTATGTAAAGCTCTCCTATTCTTTCCTTTGGCATGTCCTAGATGTGATAGGCTATGATTTGAGCCTCGGGGACGACTCTACTCCTTGGAAATTACGTCCAAATTTACCCCTTTTGCATTCGGCGAATTGAATTGAAAATGTCTTGTTTCTTTGGAATAAGCGCTTAAACATCCGTAGTTTGTCCAAACGATATTGGAGGGCCTAGAATCCTATGTATATGACCTTGTAAGGCCTAACGACCATAGTTTGGGGCACGCCGCCTCAATTTGACCGAGGTGGGGCCCACGCATTCCGAGACCTCTCTATGTCGCCTGTTTGGTGTATTTGCGTGATTTTGAAAAGAGAACTTTTGACCATTGCTCCGACTATTATAAGATAATTACTTTAACCATTTCATTGAGTTTGATAATACATTTTGACATAAGAACGATTTCAGAAAGTTGTAATTTTTGTATACTAATTCCGATAAATCTGGAACTTGTCTTTACACTTGCCGATGTTAGTAAATGTATTTGGTTATCGGATTTTGGGAAGATAACTTAATTATTTAATCGCTCATTCGTATGTGTGTTATTGACCGCGGTATGTTGGATACTCGACCGCGGTATGTATGATGTTGCCTTGTTGCCGGATACTTGACCGCGGTATGTATGATGTTGCCGCTGGATACTTGACCGCGGTATGTATGATGTTGCCGCTGGATACTTGACCGCGGTATGTATGATGTTGCCGCTGGATACTTGACCGCGGTATGTATGATGTTGCCGCTGGATACTTGACCGCGGTATGTGTGGTATCGCCGCTGGATTCTTGGCCGCGGTGTATGTGTGTGTGATTTGATATGAGTGCTCCCAACTCTGATAGAAGTGCCCTAATATGAATATTCTAATATGAGTATGTAATCTGATATAAGTAATCTGTTATGAATATTCTGATTGTGTGATGTGTTCGGTTTCGGGGTACTGTGGTACATGTCCGTCCTCGGTTACCGTGTATGTGGAGCATGATATGCCGATCTCGAATCTTGTGGTACTGTCCGTCTCCGAATCTTGTGGCCGGTTCGGTACTGTGGTACATGTCCGTCTCCGGTTACCGTGAACGGTTTTGGGGTACTGTGGTACATGTCCGTCCCCAGTTACCGGGTATATGGATTATGATGTGGTCGGTTCCCGGGTTCTCGTGGTACATGTCCGGTTCCCGGGGTACCGCTATGATGTGTTATGATCTGTCCGGTTTTCCGGCGTGGTATATGTCCCCGGGTACCGTGTGTATGTGGTGATGTGTTGTGGTATGGTGATCATATTTCTGTGTCCTATGCATGCCTTTGATTTGCACTATTTTTGGCTGAAAGTAAGTGTTTTGACAATCTGATAAGGTACGTATTTTCTGTATATACGGTTCCGATTATGATTTGTCGGCTACACTCCCGTATACGGATTGGCTTATGATCTTTGTTACGGTATTTACGGCTTTACATACTCGGTACACATTCCGTGCGACCCCCTGTTCTTCGGGGCTGCGTTTCATGCCGCGCGGTACTCCCAGATGATTAGCAGCCATTACAGAAGATGTTCCAGCTGGGTTGGCAGCTCCACTTGCTCCTGGAGTGTTGCCGAGTCAGAGTTTGTATGATATGCTTTCTGGATGGATGTTAGAGACTTTGCAGACAGCGTCGTGGGTGTGATTGTCAGTCGGTATGCGGCTCCATCAGCCGATATGTCGGTCTGTGTTATGTATTGAGCTTTGTATGATTATAGCTTTGTTCGGTTTGAAGCTACGAGAAAGAGTATTTACGAAAAAAAAAATTACGTATTTTATCTTATTTGGTTTAAAAAGTTTGGCGTAAAGAGGGTCTCTCCTTGGCCTTCGTGGGCGATCACGCATCGGGGTGGCCGGTCCGACCACAAACAAACAAGCGCCCGTGTCAAGGTAGCATCGCCTGCATGTAGCTACCACACCGAGTGCATCGCGGCTGGGGTGGCCCCGTCCTATCGGGACTCGGCTCTCGTGGCCGGGACCCCGATGCTCGGGCACTCGGACCGGTTCTGGATACCTAGAGGCCGGGTGCCCGTCCTCTATATTCACTTCGGCCCCAAAAGACACCGGCCCTTTTTTCGGGGCCCCCCGTCCGAATCACGCCGCCCTCCGTTGCCGATACCGCTCTTCCGGGTTTGGGCGCGGGCCCGGAATGCGAGCGATAGTCATCCGTCCCGGTGAGGAGGGTCGCGCGCTTCCCTAGCCAAATGTGGCCCCAGCCCTCTTACATACCGACGCACGCGATCCCCCATATCCGCTACCATGGCCGGGGCATACCGGCAATGAGTCAAATCGGAGCTCGTACTCCCGAGCACTCATATTTCCCCGTCCGAGATTCAAGAACATGTCGGCCGGCCCGTCGAACCTCCGGCGGTAGGTAATGTCGCGTAAATGCCTCAAAAACTCTCGCCGGACCGGGGGAGGCGCATTTGCTCCCTCGAGGATATCCATTATTATACCGGTGGACCGCTATATCCCGCAATCTATACGAGGCCAATTCCACCGACTCGGTCTCCAAGCATGTATTATCTTTAGCGTCCCTCGCATTTCATCTAAAGCTTTGCGGGTCCTCCTCCGGTTTCGATTCATAGAACTGCGGAGGATTCGGGGAGATAAAATCACGGGCCTGCGGCGCCGCCGCCCTGTCCCCTGGCCGTATCCCCGCCGCCGAGCTTGTGCGGCGACTAAGCGGGTCGGCAAGAATCGGATAGCTTCCGTTACCTCCGCGCCCGCGGCCGCCGGCGCCGGCGGCCGGGCTCTACTCCGCCCGCCGCGGCAGGGAAGCAGGAAAGCCTCGTTGTGAGACTCGCCCACTGCTGCTTGCGCCGGTGGCTCCCGTTCAACCTTTTTTCCAGCCACCTTCTGCCCTTCCGGCCGCCGTAGCTTTTCCTCGTCCACCGCATTTTGAAACCATAACGCAGGATTAAGAAAGAATATGGAAACCTGATAGCATAGCTCTATCGCACGATCTAGAATACAAAGAAGGTCATGTTTCCTAAATGCCCTGCAGCCTCCTGTTTATAGGTGTGGCGCGCTACACACCCATGCTTTCAGGACTCTACCGGACACCGGCTCGTAGACAAACCCTAGGGACCGACCGCTCGAGCCACTTCGTCACGACCCAACTAGGGGCCGCGGCAGTACCCGATACTTATACCGGCACCCCCTGTCATATGTCTTGTTCTTATTACTAAGTGGGCCGTATGAACACTGGCATTTTTTTTTATCAACATCGATAATAGCATACATGTACACGGGTAGTGATAACCAACTGTACTGACATATCACACGGTGACAAAGACAACTAGGCTGTGAAACATCTGACTGTACATATCTGTCTACGAGCCTCTAAACACGATACATATAATTACAAGTAACTGACTTTACTGTGTCCGAATATATACCCAAAATAGAAGCTCCGGAACGACTGGAGCGCCTCTCGACGTACAGCTGGGAAATCTCCTAGGAGTCGAGCCCGTCAACCTGTCTACCTGCGTGGCATGAGACGCAGCCCCAAGAAAAGGGGTCAAGACGAGCATTGTACCGAGTATGTAAGCGTAGAAATAATACAATAAAGCATGTAACATGTGAGCAATAACAACATGTGAGACCAAAGATCATATAACGAGATAAAAGGATAATCTGTACCTGTAAGTGCCTTTCAGGTGGATGTCATGCTTGCTTATACATACTTTTGTTCAAAACATTTCGTATCATATACATGTGAAAATAACAAGTCATGTCGCCGAAATACGTTGGCTTCCCACATGTATCCCGCGTCCGGGATGGGATTACGCCAGCTGACCAGGTGGCAATGCGTCTATAGCGCAACATGTATCCATTCCCCAAAATTCCCCATTTTCATATACATATCATATACATATCATATACATATCATATAAGCAGCATGCATAGGAACCCAAAGAAAGTCACGTGTCTATCGGGGTGACGTAAGGTCGGTAGCCCCCGATTACCTTATGGAATAACCACGGTCGCTTCGTCTCACCTTGAAAGAACAAACATTATAAGACGAGACTAGCAATGAATAGCAATACCACAAGAAAACTTAAAACAGGATTATAAAGTTTCAATAAAACAAGTGACGGGAATCCGGTATGCACGTATATCGAGACTCGAGTGACAAACATGAAAACACGGTCATTATGTCCCATTGGGTCATCCACGAAGGTTTCAAGACATTTCAATTTCATTTCCAAAGGTTTCGGACGTTTGAACATTTCTTTTCCTTAAAGTACAAGTTTTGGGTTCAATTCTACTGAATGAATAGTGAATAAATTTAGGTGTCGTTTCCGAGGGGTAGGACTTTCCCGAGGGTCGGATTTTGACCTATACTAACTAGGACATGCCAAATGAAGGAGAGGTAGGCTTCACATACCTTTTACTCTTTGTTCACGTCTCCAAACTCAAGCTCCAAGTTCGCCAAAATCTACAAATTGGTCATGTTTACCAAACATGATTAGTGCCTTCAGAGTTGAATTCTTAAAATAATACTTGGCTACCGAAATTTCGGCAGACTTCCCTCATAAATATTCCATTCCACCAAGTTCAACTTGGCCAATTTTACTCAACAACAATCGGAATTCAACCCGGCCAAACTATCAACCAACAATACCAACAACAATATAAGCAACATCAACAATCGACTAAAACGCATTCTAGCGCAAATAGTCTTATTTTCCAAATAACCCAACAACTCCAAATCCAACTTTACACTTACAATCCAATATCAATATGTTCATATTCACATACTAATTTAAGGTCATTCAAACATAAACCAAGAGCATTTCAAACTATATATCCAGTATTCAACAATTCCAACAATTTCCATACAATTCGATATAATTTAATACAATATAATTCGCATAATATTCCAACAATACCATCAACATACTACTTACCCACATCTTTCAATTTATGAAACAACAACAACATTTTTTTCCTTTCTTCAAATTCAATCACAACAATCCAATTTTCATTCCTCCAAACCATTAAATCTTTATTTTAACACCATAAGAACCTATCATAACAACAATTTCCATTCTAAATAAAATCAATTCATCACCTCTTACCACTACTTGAATTCGGCCAACACCCCTATATGCATACTTTTCATGGACTTCCATATTTTCCATACATTACTACAACAACCAACACACCACATAACACCATACAACACAACACACACACACGGCTTGCTTCTTGCAAGTCACGGCCACACACACACATACTTCCAACACATGAATTTCATCCATTTCCATGCACACAACATACTCTACAACATGCATAAACACTCATAACATACAAAAGAGGAATTAAACCTTACCTTTTCCTCAACTTCTTCACTTGACTCAAGTTGGGAACTTGTATGAATATAAGTTCTTCTTGTTCTACCAACCACTTCAACTTACTAAGAACCTTTCATGGGATTGTTTGGCTATGAAGAACAAGTTGGGAATTCTCTTCTTTCTTTCTTTTTTTTTTTTTCGGTTTTCTCTCTTTTTTTTTCTCTAGGGCCGAATGGCCAAACTTTTGTTTCTCCTCTTTCTTGCTTGTTCTTTGTTTCTTGAACACTCTAGGGAATTAAGATGAATTAGTCATCTTTTCCCATATATATATGTATAGTCCCTTCCAATAGAAATTGAACTTATAGCCCCTAACTTGGCTTAATTTTATTTGGCCAAAAGTTGCAAGTGGGGCCCATGGCCAAATGGCCTCTTTCATGAAAATTCTAGCACATTTCATCTTTTTCATGAAAAATATTTTTCCTTAGTTCCAAATTTGCCCCTAGCCTTTCTCCGTATTTCCGTGAGTCATTATGCAAATTTACCTTTTTACCCCGACCTTTCTTAATATTCCCACTTTACAATTTTCCATACGCAACTTATGTCACTTGCCTCGACTTACCCGAGGGTACAAAATACGGGATGTAACAGAGGCCATCTCAACCGACTCTGTCTCGAAAGCACTAATCAATCGCAGTGTACGCTGCATCTGTCGGATGAACTCCTGAAGGTCCTTTGCGGGCTTTGACCCGAAAAACTCTGGTGGGCCACAAAGCAAAAAATCACGGGCCCTCTGACTGTCATATCTATCCGCACGATCACCCCCTGATCCGTGCCTGTGAACCTGGGCCGCCATCAATTCGGTCAATAACCGGACCGCATCTCGCATCGCTTGATCCTCCGCCCCTGGCTGAGGAGCCGGAGGCTCGGGTGCTCGAACCTCAGGGGCTGGCGGTGGAGCCGCCCCCATGCCGGCTATGGGCGCTCCAAATCCCTCCGATGCGGCGGGGGTAGCAGAGCAACAGCCATCGGAGGCACAATCTCCGCTCAAACCGAGCACGGGCCCTAGTAGCTATCCGGCCCGGTCGGTCTCTGTTGCTCGAGACTTGCCCTTCGGGCCCGTGGCCTTCCTGAGGCATCGCCGAAATCATAACGTGTATTGGGGAGGGATAGGTCATCCCGATAACACGGCTAGCCTCTATCGCACGATCTAAGATCAGAAGGAAGGATAACACCCTAAACGTCCTGTAGCCTCCTGTTTATAGATGTGGTGCACAACACACCGATAAACAAGAATCTACTAGACACGGTCTGTAGACATTCCGAGGATTTTTCGATACAATATCACGACCCAACCCCGTAGGCCGTGACTAGTGCCCGAGCCGGGCACCCAAACACATTCATTAATCCGATTCACAAACAGATAGCTTACGCGTATACAAATATCGTACGCTATCTCGCATTATCTCTCAAGCTGTCTCAAACACATCTCAAACACAAACATATGTATATCGAAGCCGTTTGCAAGGTTGTCAAATGGCGCATCGGCCCTAAAACATATACAAATGCAAGTCGACAGGGTTCACGCGGCGAATAGGATCGTTGAACATATAACATACAAACACACTCCGAAGATAGGCCTAACCCACATATACGTCTACGTACCTCTAGACGGACCACCGTAATCATATGACGGGACAGGCCCCGCCGTACCCCCGAACAAACTCATACATATACAACGGACAAGTATATACCAAAATGTGGGCTCCGAACAAAGGAGAACTCCAAGCCGCGTAACGGGTGTCCTAGCGGCGGATCACCGTGGGCGTAAAATCAGTAACTACGGGCATGAAACGCGGCCCCGAAGAAAGGGGGTCGATGACGGAATATGTACCGAGCATGTAAAGCATGAAATACATAGTAGGCGTAGTCGTACTTAAATAAGGAGTAGGAGACATGAATACAAGAACGTAAACCATAAAACTTACCTTCAAAACATAATTCATACATGTCCATATCATATCCCAATCGTACAATCATAACGCATACGCGCATACATATAGCGTGTCCCGCCTCTAGCGAGAGACTCGGTAAGTAAGATCATATCATCATCCCATATATGCATACATATAGCGTGTCCGGCCCTCCGGTGAGGGACTCGGCGTATAGCGTGTCCCGACCCTCAGCGAGGGACTCGGTGCGCGTGTCCGCCCTCAGGCGAGGGACTCGGTGTATAGAATCATGTCATCATCATATCATCATATACATAGCGTGTCCCGGCCTACAGCGAGGGACTCGGTGTATAGAATCGTCATATCATTCGTTATCACATATCATATCGTACTTCGTATCACATCATATTTCGGAATACACGTCATACTTCAGAATACGCATAGTGCGCACGATAACATAACCGGCCCGGACTTGGCGACAAATGTAACAACGAAGGGACGAAGCGATAATCATGAGTTACCAATTACGGCTTAAAACATGTTCAAAGACTCGCAGTAGGTTAATCAAAACGAACTATCATTAATAAGTCAATACAGTAGTCAAATCAGATTTTCTTCCGAACGTTACTCGTGAACATATCAACCCGAACTTCAGAAACCATAGTTATGTATCAAAATCATATGCGTGAGATCATTATCATAGACTAAAAAGGTAAGTAAACTGATCGTACTTGAAATCGGGATCATACTCATATCATATTCTTTCAAGAGTCGTTAGAAGTACATAAGGAAAGTCGCGGGACCCACGAACGGGTGTTGACTCGAGCCGGGCCCGGCTATGGAAAACATAATCATCATACATCATGGAATCATTTTTGAGCATATCGAGGCGATCCGGTTCTGTCTGTGAAAGTTACGGACTTTCGTAGTTTTCGAAATCATTTAGGAACAAAACTCTTTTAAAAACCAAGCTTTTATGCAACCTTTGAAACTTATTCATACAAAAGACATAAAGGGTCAATATTTCATCATATCATGCATACGAAGACCAAGAAACAAATAATAATCACAGACATGGTCGGATCGCGAGAGTAGAATTTCCTCGAGGCTCGTATCATAGCCTATTTAGGACTAAGGCATGCCAAGAGAAGGAAGGGTTGCGCTTTACATACCTTGATCGCTCTCAACGCTAATCCAAACTCAAGCTAATTCCAACCTACATCTCGGGCTGCCCAAGGTCTACAAATAAATCATAATATGCCAAACATTAGCTATAGACATTTGGGCATTTAATTCCAAATTAGCCCTTAATTCTACAGAAATTGGCAAAAGATTTCCCCTGTAAATACCCCAACCCCGAGAATTTAACTTGGCCAAATCAACAACAACAACAACAACAACCAACCTAGCAACATCAATAATCAATCCGAAAGGCAACATAACATTAATAACCCTCTTTTACATCATTCAACAACATTCATTATTTCAATTCAATGGCTTACATTCAAGCCAACATTATCGCTCATACATTCCAATACCAACCCAAACCCATACAAACAACATTCAAAAACATTTTAAACAATTCATACAATATTTCCAACAATCCAACAAAGGCTCCAATTTGCCCGAAAACAGTCCCCAAACCCGAGAACAATATCCATAACACATTTTTAACTTCCGAATCATGATTTGCACCAACAATCCACACTCTAACAATGTCATTCCCATAAATACACAAATTACATCAAATGCACAATAGTCTCCAATTCAGCCCACAACACTTACGATATCAATTTGAGTCATTAAACTACTATCGTCAACATAGAATTCATAACGACAACTACCAAAATACTAATTAACATTAATCCATTCCTTGTCACATAATATAGCCCATTTTCGGCCAACACCATATATATACATATTGATGATTCTCATCCATTTCTTCACTCTACAACATTCAAAACATGCTAACTAAACATCAATTCATTACTTCAACACAACACAACACACACACACCTACACCGCTATACACTACACACACAACCTCAACTCCAACATGCCATATTTCATAAATTTCCTCCATTTTAGCATACTACAACATGCATACAACCTTTGTAACACATAAAACATGATCAAATCTTACCTTTCTTCTTCAACTTCACAAATAGGCTAGGGTTTGCAAGGATGAAAACGAATGGTTTGATCGCTCCAACAACACTTCCACGATACTTAGGGACCTCCAATTAGTGGATTTGCATCAAAGAAATAATTTTTGGATGGATGATTTTTGACTTGAAAAATCAAGCTTCTTGGCCGAGAGCCTTGAGCTTGTTGTTCTTCCACTTCTTGTTTTATTTTCTAAGTGTGAAATGAGAATGGATGACTTAGAGGTCATCTTTTAAGCTCCCACACAAATTGCACAAGTGTCCATGGCCCACACACATGTGTTGGACCAATTAAAATTGTCCACAAAGTGTGTGGGACCAATTCAAGCCACATGGCCAACATGGCCAATTTTCATGAATTTCAAACTTCCAAATATTCCACTTTTGGTCCCAAATTTTCCTAAATGTTCCATGCCAACAAATTCATGAACAACTTATGTCTCAAAATAAAATCGAAGGTCAAAAGTCCCGACTTTGTATCCCGGAATGGTTTTGTCTCTAGCTTATCATAGTTACACCGGATTGTCCCAACGTACAAAAATGCGGGATATAACAAATAGAATTACCCCAAAGCTCATATCGTATCTTACTTACGTCTAGGACATGCCAAAATAAAGAAGGGGTAGGATTTACATACCTTTAGCGTTTACTCGCAACACAACACGCATACGCTGGCCAATAGTACCTCAACCTATATTAAGATGTTAAGAACTACGGTTAAGCTACGGGGAGATTCAAAACGTATTCTAATGTTAGTAACTCCTTTCTAGATAATTAGACGACGTTTCCCTTATATTCAAATCAACCACATACAACCAAGCCAACATCAATAATCATACGTTCAAGTACCAACCCGAGACTATTCAAACAAGACTCGAGAACACTCCGGACAGCCCACACAATGTTCCAAATAGCCCACATTCACAATATTCAACAACAATCCACATACGACTACTACATAATCAAATTACTCTTAATGATTCATAATCGTAACATTTTCATTTAAACAACCTTACAACAGCTCAACCAACACACAACACAACATATAATCTTAATTACCATTAATCTTCCAAGCTCAACAAGAACAACAACAACACATTCTTTTCATCCAAATTCATGAACTATACCAACAACCACACGTTAACAACATTATCCATTTAGATGCAAGAAACTATACAAACACCATATTAACTTCTACAACAGCCCACAAACAATTACAACTCCAACTTGAACCATTAAATACTTTCATTCTCATCATAAAATCCATAACAACAACAACCAAAATACTAAGTAAAATTAGTTCACCATCTTCTACACAAAACCCCCTACACGCTTCAACACCAACATACACAATTCCATGAATTTCATCCATATCTACACATTACAACATGCTCAAACCACCCTTAATACATGTAAAAGAAGATTAAACCTTACCTTAACACTTGACTTCTCAACTTGGCTAGAATTTGTGAAATAAAATAATACTTGTTCTTGTTGCCCTAATGACCACTTTCACATCACAATTGCCCATCCAATTTGGCTAGAACACCTTGGAAAATTGCTTTGGATCAACAACTTGTGAGCTCACCAAGCTCCACCATGGCCGAGAGCTCATCTCTCTATCTCTATAGTTTTTTCTTCTTGTTGAAGATGATAAGTGGCTTCCTTAGTCATCAATTTACTTTAAATGTGGTTCCTACAAGATGGACACATGTCCCACTCATGGCTTGAGCCAATCAAATTTGGCCATGCCATGGGTGGGGCCCACACGGCCACTAATGGCCAATTAATGAAATAATTAAATCTTAATCCCCACTTAATAATCTAATCATGGTTAATAAACCCTTAATCTTCATTAATATTTCCATTCCAATTAAAATTTTATAAGCAACTTGTGCATTAAAACAAAATCGGAGGTTAAAAGTCTCTACCTCGTATCCCAAAATAGTCTTGTCCTTAAACTTATCGCGATTAGCTTAAAATATCCCAATGTACAAAAATACGGGATATAACATCCTTCCCACCTTTAGAACATTCGTCCTCGAATGTTAAACTAGTCTTACAAGGTCTTATAGGGACTTCCGGGGAGTCTCCTTTATAGCTATCACATATAGTTCATTTATCAATCAACATAACCAATTTAGGAGTTTAGATTACTTGTAGGCATAGGAAACAAGTAGGGATACTTATTCTTCATCACCTCTTCGGCTTCCCAGGTCATCTCCTCCCTGTTATTGTTCCGCCATAATAGCTTAACGAAAGCCACGTCTTTAGTACGCAACCTTCTCACCGACGATCCAAATAGATAGCTACGTGGTTCTCCTCATACGATAACTCCTCCGTTACCTGGACATCATCCACGGGGAATACCCTAGAAGGATCACCAATACATTTGCGAAGCATAGATACGTGAAAGACTGGGTGCACTGCTTCCAAATCAGATGGTAGGTCTAATTCATAGGCAACCTTGCCTACCTTACGGACAATCTGATAAGGCCCAATATATCTCGGGCTAAGCTTCCCTTTCTTGCCGAATCTCATTACACCCTTCATGGGTGATACCTTCAAGAATACCCAATCACTAACCTTGAATTCTAAGTGTCGACGTCGATTATCTGCATATGACTTCTGTCGACTCTGAGCTGCTAATAACCTTTCCCGAATAAGTTTCACCTTATCAATGGCTTGCTGAATCATATCTAAGCCGATTAACTTAGTCTCCCCAACATCAAACCAGCCAATAGGTGACCTGCACTTTCTGCCATACAGAGCCTCATATGGTGCCATCTGGATGCTAGAATGGTAGCTATTATTATAGGCAAACTCAATAAGTGGCAGATGATCATCCCACCGCCTTCTCGAAGTCAATAACACATGCCCGCAACATATCTCCTAGCGTCCGAATAGTACGCCGGCCGTCCGTCGCCTCCGAGGGTGGAATGTTGTGCTAAGACTCACCTGTGTCCCCAATCCTTCCTGGAATGATCTCCAGAAGTTAGTCACAAACTGAGCACCTCTGTCTGATATAATAGATGTGGCAACTCCGTGAAGTCTTACTATCTCCTTAATATATAATTTTGCGTAGTCCTCAGCTGAATAAGTAGTTCTGACTGGAAGAAAATAGGCTGATTTTGTTAGCCTATCTACAATAACCCATATGGAATCATACTTCCGTGGAGTGCGGGGTAAACCTGTAATGAAGTCCATATTAATTGCTTCCCACTTCCAAGTCGGAATCTCCATCTCTTGTAATAATCCACCAGGCTTCTGATGCTCGATCTTAACCTGTTGGTAATTTGGGCACTGAGCAACAAACTCTGCTATGTCTTTCTTCATGCCATCCCACCAGTACAAACATCTGAGGTCATGATACATCTACGTTGACCCCGGTTGAATAGAATAACGGGCATAGTGTGCCTCTCCCATAACCTGTCGCCGCAACCCTGCAACCTCAGGTACACATAATCTGCCCCTATATCGCAGCACTCCGTCAGATGTAACCTCGAATGGGGTCTCCTCCTTCTTAATGGTTGCATCTCTATATTGTGCCGGTAACGGGTCCTCGTATCGACGTCGCTTTACCTCTTCCATAATAGAGGATTCAAAGAACTTCTCGGACGATAAACCCAGTATCTCCAAAATCAGCCAAACGGACTCTAAGACTAGCTAGCTGATAAATCTCACGGACTATTTCCTTCCTTTCTGGTTGCACGTCCGTCAAGCTGCCTATAGACTTAGGCTAAAAGTGCATCTGCTACAATATTTGCTTTCCTTGGATGGTATAGAATATCAACATCATAGTCCTTCAGCAACTCAAGCCACCTTCTCTGTCGTAAATTCAGTTCCTTCTGCTTAAAGATATATTAGAGACTTTTGTGATCCGTGTAAATATCAACATGCACGCCATATAGATAATGCCTCCATATCTTCAAATCGTGAATCACCGCTGCTAATTCCAGATCATAAGTAGGATAATTTCTTTCATGTTTCTTGAGCCGGCCGGGAGGCATAGGCTATAACTCGCCATGCCGCATTAATACACAACCTAGCCCAACACCGAAGCATCACAATAAATGACATAACCATCCGGTCCCTCGGAAGAGTTAAAACGGAGTCGTAGTAAACTTATCTTTCAAAGAATTGGAAGTTTCTTTCACAAGCATAAAACTTCCACCGGAACTTAGCCGCTCCGAGTTAGCCTCGTTAAAGGCATAACCGAAATCGAAGCAAACTTCTCCACAAATCTCCTATAATATCCTGCTAACTTTAAAACTACGTACCTCGCAGGGTGTCGTAGGTCTAGGCCAAGTTTTAGTGGCCTCAATCTTCTCGTGTATCTACCCGAATGCCATCGCCTCCAATAATATGCCCCAAGAACGCTACTGAAGTCAACCAGAATTCACATTTAGAGAACTTAGCATACAATTTCAGGTGCTGGAGCACCCCAAGTACCGTCGTAAGATGATCCGCATGCTCCTCCTCTGATCGTGAATAGACCAGAATATCATCAATAAATACAATCACGAACATATGTAGGAACGACTTGAATACTCGGTTCATCAGATTCATAAACACCGCCGGGAGCATTGGTCACCCAAAAGACATCACCCTAAACTCATAGTGCCCGTATCGGGTCCCGAATGCAGCTCTTTGGAATATCCGCCTCTCTTACCCGCACTGTGATTGCTCGACCGTTGTGTCTATCTTCGAGAAACATTTAGTACCTTGAACTCGGTCAAATAAATCATCAATCCCTGGGGAGGGGATATCTATTTTTTATGGTCACCTTGTTCTATTACCGCCTATAATCAATACACATCCGCGCCGACCCATCTTTCTTTCTCACGAACAAGATCGGTGCTCCCCAAGGTGATGTCGGGCCTAATGAAGCCCTTTTCTAACAAGTCCCCACCGCTCCTTCAATTCTTTCGCCCGCAGTGCCATTTCGTAAGGAGGAATAGATATGGCCGAGTATCCGTGTAACATATCTATAGTGAATTCTATCTCACGCTCGTAGTTAAGACCCGGAAGTTCATCCGGAAATATATCCGGAAATTCATTGACTACCGGGGATCGATCGAAGAGTCGGTACCTCGCTTTCAAGTCATGCACACGAACCGATGATAAATATAACCCTTTCTAACCATCTTTCTTGCCTTGAGGTATGAAATAAACTTACCCCTCGGCGATGCCA
Source organism: Lycium ferocissimum (assembly GCF_029784015.1). Classification (NCBI taxonomy): domain Eukaryota; kingdom Viridiplantae; phylum Streptophyta; class Magnoliopsida; order Solanales; family Solanaceae; genus Lycium; species Lycium ferocissimum. Next base: position 32,995 of record NW_026726508.1, read on the forward strand.
TATTCCCTAGCCATTCTATAGTTGGCTCCCCTGGGAACTGAAACCGAACTATCTTGTTTCTACAATCAACGTTAGCATAACAAGAAGCTAACCAATCCATACCCATGATAACATCAAACGCAGTCATATCTAACTCTATCAAATCTGCCAAGGTATGACGACTATATATATTCACCGAACACTTTTTGTATACCTGCCTTGCTATAACAGAATCTCCTACCGGTGTGGCTACCTCAAATGGTTCAATCAACTCAGGTTTTATTCCGATTCTACTAGCAACATAGGGAGATATATATAATAAGGTGGAGCCTGGATCTATCAATGCATATACGTCCCGAGAGAAAATTGATAATATACGTGTAACCACATTTGGTGACGCCTCCTGATCCTGTCTACTAGCTAAAGCATATATGCGGTTCGAAGGACCGCTAGAACTGAATGATCCGCCACGGCCTCTACCACGGCCTGCTGGTATCTGAATACCCTGCCCCATAGGGCGCATAGCTACAGAAGAAGATGAACCAACTATCGACCCAGTAGGCTGAGCTGCACCACCTGGACTACCCTCAAACGGACATTCCCTCATAATATGGCCTTGACAGCCGAAAGTAAAGCAAGTACCTGTAGCAAAACGGCATTCCCCAAAATGAGGCCTACCACAACGAGAACACCGAGGCAAAGGTGGCCTCGACTGACCCGAACTCCTGTGCATCTGTGAACCTGAAGCCCTGGAGCTCTGACCAGCCCCTGAGTACCCTGTGCTATCAAATCTCCTACCCGTGAACTGTGGGGGTGCACTCCGTGCTGGCTGAGAAGGATATCTGCTATACTGCTGCTGAGGCTGCCTGCCTCGAAACTCACCCGGATAGCCAGCTGATCTAGCTCTCTTATGCTGGCCTCTGTCATAGTCTCTATCCGGCTGGCGTCCCCTGTGCCGATCCTCTACCCCCTGTGCATAAGCCTGTACTCGAGCAATATCCATACCTTCGAGAAGCCATTATCAATGGCCTATCAACCAGGTAACGATCCAGCCCCATCACATAATAATGCATCCTATTAGCCATATCAGCTACAATAGTGGGCGCATGTCTAGCCAGCGAATCAAATTCAAGACTATAATCTCGAACACTTCTACCATTCTGCCTCAGATGTAAGAATCTATCAACTCTGGCTCGCCTCATCTCCGGAGGTAGAAAGTGGCCAAGAAAGGCCTCCATAAACTCATCTCATGCCGCTGGAGAAGCGTCCTCGCCCCTAGACAACTCCCAGGACTCATACCAATTAACAGCTACATCATGCAACCGATACGAAGACAACTCAATAGACTCAGTCTCGAAAGCTCTAATTATCCTCAATGTACGCTGCATCTGCCGAATAAACTCCTGCAGGTCCTCCCCGGGCTTTGACCCGTAGAACTCTGGGGGATTACAAGTCAAGAAATTACGAGCCCTCAAACTATCATGTCTGTCCGCACAGTCAACTCCTAGCCCATGCTCGCGAGCCCGCCCCGCCGCTAGTCCGGTCAAGAACCGAAGTGGCATCTCTCATAGCCCTATCCTCCGCCCCCGGCCGAGGACCGGAGGCTCGGGCACCGGAACCTCGGAGCCGGCGGAGCCGCCCCCAAATCCTACCGGCCGCAAATACGCTCCTCCGGTATGGAGGTGTCAGAGAGCTCGCTAACCGGAGCACAACCTCAATAAGGGCCGGGCACGGCCCTAGTAACTCTCTCCGGTGGGAACACGGTCTCTCCATATCACGACTTGCCCTTTCGGGCAAATGTCACTTTCTGGACGCATCCCCGTAAACATAATAATCCGTTAGGGAGGAATTATCCCGATAATACGGCTCTATCGCACGATCTAGAGTAAGAAGGAAAGATAACATCCTAAATGTCCTGTAGCTTCCTGTTTATAGATGTGGTGCACAACACACAGATAAACAAGACTCTACTAGACACGGTCTATAGACATTCCGAGGATGAATCGCTGACGATACAACTTTTGTCACGACCCAACCCCGTAGCCGTGACTAGTGCCCGAGCCGGACACTCGTATACACACGTTAGCTATAATCACCCACAACCAAGCACATGATAAGGAACCTATATATAAAAAGGCAAGACGTCATCTCAAAACTGTCGCACATATATACATATCACAGCAACCTGTCTCCTAAGGAGTTACAACTACCAACAGATAACATCGTACATAAGCCGGCAAGGCTATCATAACATGTGGGAACGCCCCAACTATATATACGCAAGCCGACAAGGCTGCCACTACATACAACATCCCAAAATATATATACATACGCAAGCCGACAAGGCTGCCACTACGAATGGGAGTGTCCCAAAACATAAGTCATACAGACACAACTGAACAGCAACTATATACAACCCACATATATGTCTACGTACCTCTAAGAGTAACAACAAGAACATATGACGGGACAGGCCCCGCCGTACCCCCGGATGAACACATATATACAACAAAAGGATCCGTACCAAAATCTAGCTCCGGACCGGGAGCACTCCAAGATAGCCGAATAGTTATCCTAAGTTGGGATCACCAAAACGAGCGTCCGTACACGCGGCATGAAACGCAGCCCCCCGAAGAAGAGTGGGGTCGACGAGATATGTACTGAGTATATAGAGCATGAAATACAATAAGAAAGATCATAACTAAAGTAGGGATTCCAGGAGACAAGTCTAATAGTCAAGAAGTCACTGTACCTGTACCTTACGAATGAAATCATGCATATCCTTATCATATACCGTACCCGGCCCATTATGGGACTCGGTGAATAAAGTCGTGTACACGTATACCGTACCCGGCCCATCAGCGGGACTCGATGTCATATCATATCATCGTATCATCATATCATTATATCATCATATCATCATATCATCATATAAGCATCTCGCCCTCTAGTGAGGGACTCGGTGGATAATGTAGTAAAATGTGCATAATAACATACCCGGCCCGGGACTCGATGAAAGATGTAACAACAGTATGCATGAGCAGAGTAGTGAGTAACCATATGCAATTAAATCATCATCTGAGACTCAGTAGATAAGTAGACCAGCTAACACTCGAGTATCAAAGCGATAGTCATATTCAGTACTCTTGGACGTCATTATGAACTATATCAATTAAAGTCTCAGGGATCATAGACAAGTATCAAATTAATACGAGACAGTTTATGAAAGTTAAGGACACTAGTCATTATAGATCCTTTTAAGAATAGGAACTTTTATGTATCATTTACTATCCAATCATATAAAAGACTCGAGGACAGTAGCTCGACCATTCTAAGAATTCTAACATCAAGAAGTGAATAAGAATCGTAAATCATGCTCGGAACTTATGAATAGAATTACCCCAAAGCTCATATCGTATCTTACTTACGTCTAGGACATGCCAAAAGAAAGAAGGGATAGGATTTAAATCACTTTAGCGTTTACTCGCAACACAACACGCATACGCTGCCCAATAGTACCTCAACCTATATTAACACGTTAAGAACTACGGTTAAGCTACAAGGAGATTCAAAACGTATTCTAATGTTAGTAACTCCTTTCTAGATAATTAGACGACGTTTCCCTTATATTCAAATCAACCACATACAACCAAGCCAACATCAATAATCATATGTTCAAGTACCAACCCGAGACTATTCAAACAAGACTCGAGAACACTCCGGACTGCCTGCACAATGTTCCAAACAGCCCACATTCACAATATTCAACAACAATCCACATACGACAACTACATATTCAAATTACTCTTAATGATTCATAATCGTAACATTTTCATCTAAACAACCTTACAACAGCTCAACCAACACACAACACAACATATAATCTTAATTACCATTAATCTTCCAAGCTCAACAAGAACAACAACACATTATTTTCATCCAAATTCATGAACTATACCAACAACCACACGTTAACAACATTATCCATTTAGATGCAAGAAATATACTAACACCATATTAACTTCTACAACAGCCCACAAACATTTACAACTCCAACTTGAACCATTAAATACTTTCATTCTCATCATAAAATCCATAACAACAACAACCAAAATACTAAGTAAAATTAGTTCACCATCTTCTACACAAACAACTCCCCCCTACACGGCTTCAACACCAACATACACAATTCCATGAATTTCATCCATATCTACACATTACAACACGCTCAAACCACCCTTAATACATGTAAAAGAAGATTAAACCTTACCTTAACACTTGACTTCTCAACTTGGCTAGAATTTGTGAAATGAAATAATACTTGTTCTTGTTGCCCTAATGACCACTTTCACATCACAATTTCCCTTCCAATTTGGCTAGAACACCTTGGAAAATTGCTTTGGATCAACAACTTGTGAGCTCACCAAGCTCCACCATGGCCGAGAGCTCCTCTCTCTGTCTCTATAGTCTTTTCTTTTTGTTGAAGATGATAAAAGGCTTCCTTAGTCATCAATTTACTTTAAATATGGTTCCTACAAGATGGACACATGTCCCACTCATGGCTTGAGCCAATCAAATTTGGCCATGCCATGGGTGGGGCCCACACGGCCACTAATGGCCAATTAATGAAATAATTAAATCTTAATCCCCACTTAATAATCTAATCATAGTTAATTAACCCCTAATCCGCATTAATATTTCCATACCAATTAAAATTTTATAAGCAACTTGTGCATTAAAACAAAATCGGAGGTTAAAAGTCTCTACCTCGTATCCCAAAATAGTCTTGTCCTTAAACTTATCGCGATTAGCTTAAAATATCCTAATGTACAAAAATACGGGATATAACAGATTACCCCGGACGCGGGAGGCCTGGACGCTGGCTAATGATGATTACACCGTACCTATATGGTCGGGCATCGTATATGTATATTTATGGATTTTGTTTGGAAAATAAAAGTTAGCATGCATGGTATCCGCCTCAAGAGGCAGTCAAATATACAAGTTATCTCTTTGTCATATGAATCTTTATCCCTTGTTATGTTCTTGCTCATGCCTTATATACTTAGTACATTGTTCGTACTGACGTCCTTTCTTTTGTGGATGCTACGTTCATGCCCGTAGGTAGATAGGGAGATGATCCAAATCCTTCAGAGCTTTGTCAGCAGAGATTCAGGAGCACTTCACTACTTCGGAGTTGCCGTCTATTGGTATACTTCTTTTGTTTATATATTTGGGGCATGGCGGGGTTCTGTTCCATCCTTAAGATTTCCAGTACTACAGATAGAGGCTCGTAGACATGTGTGGATAGTAGATGTTTTTATGACCTCACTAATGTACATTTTTTATATCATTTTTTAGCCTTTTGGGCTTGTATTTATTAGTATGGGATGGAGTTGATGATTATTTGGTAAATGAGTTTTATTTGAGAATTTATACTCGTTAAGGCTATGCTAATTGTGAGTTAGATATGTGTGATCCACCGAGATGAGATTGGAAGGAGCTTGCTAGGTAGTGCTCGGTAGGCTAGCTCCGGGTACCTGTCATGGCCCTTGGGTTGGGTCGTGACACAGTTATGGAATAGGTTTAATAAATAAGTATTAGATAAGAAAGGGGAATAATGACGTACTATGGCAGATGAGACAAGATAGAAGATGAGAACGTGAAGCAGAGATGATGTGATTGGAGTAGAAATAAATTTTAGGTATCGAAGAGAATTAAAGGGATAAGTGTCCTAGAAGAAGTTCACACATCGGGAAAAGTTGACCAACCTTATATGTCTTCGAAAGATTGAGTTATGGGATGAACTTGGTATGCATATATATATGCAGATACATGTAATATTGATATAGATTGACAAGTTAGATTTCACCGATGATTGGGGGGGGGGGAGCTTTTAAGTCATTATGGCCTAGCCCCACAGCCATTAGCGATGCCTCGAGACAATAGATGGAAAGGAATATGTTTGCTAAAGCTCCTTGCTTGGTAATGTGTTGAACACATGACTACATCTACGTTCTGTGTCATAACTCAGGTTATCTATACTATAATTACCAGAATGGTTATACAATAAGAGTTTATCATTAATGATATGAAAGGAAGTGAGAGATACAGGAAGGAGGAGAACAAGACTATGATAACAAAGATGAGATAAGATTGAGTAACAAAATAAAAGAACGATAAGTGATGAATGTCTAATATGTGTGATGTGTATGATCAAAAAAGGACGAACATGTTAAAGGTAGAGGAGGAAAGGTAGAAGTAAGGCGAATAAAAAGAGGTCCACTAGCAGTAGTAACCCGATGAGCAAAGTATGAGAGAGAATCATATTTTGTAAATATCCCAGTACTAGGCTAGAATGTTAATGAATGTTATGAGATGATTGAAGGTTCGGATTGTATCATAAGTAACGTGTGATTAATTAGATTATGACGAGAGATATCGGTTTATTTGATGAGCAAAAATTTCTTATGCACAAAGAAGAAAGTGACTCTACGTCTATACTATACAATATCTCCCCAAGGGATTCCAAAACGACCACCTATTACCATGTTACTAATACATTGGAGTAAAGAGAAGAATGCGCCTAAGCCGTGTGAGTTCATCGGAGGAGATTATGGAATAATTAATTTTGAGTTTTAAGTCATAATTTTACTAAAGGAAAGTCAAAGGCATTCTTGGTTATGGTT
>NW_026726509.1:0-40373 GCF_029784015.1 Lycium ferocissimum
GATGAATGTCTTAAAGGGTATCGTAGAGTGTAAACGGTTCTTTTATCTTATGTTATTCTTCATGCTTTTATCATGTTACTATTCATGCCTTACATACTCATTACAAGAAGAATAATGAGTATGTAAGGCATGAATAGTAACATGATAAAAGCACGAAGAATAACATAAGATAAAAGAACCATTTACACCTCATGATACCCTTTAAGACATTCATCATGCTTACTTAACCTTTTTCTAGATGAAACATTCATATATCCACATACATACCTATACAATGTCATACAATACAATACAATACCGTACCCGGCCATATAGACTCGGTATTATCCATACCCGACTATAGTAACGTTGGGTAATATCCGTACCCGGCCATAGTAAGGCTCGGTAGCATCCGTACCAGGCTATAGTAAGGCTCGGTAGCATCCGTACCCAACTGCAGTGGTGCGCGCGCAATATATCTCGCACTCAGCCACATAGGCTCGGTGTCATTCACACCATATTCGTACCCGGCCATAGCAAGGCTCGGTGTTACACATGACTATATATATATATACATATATAAGAGTACATAAATAAAAGCACATCATTATCATTATCACTATATCTTTCCTTAGAGGATCAACTATCGTAGGATGAGATCAATAGGGTCATGAGAGTATCAAGAACGATGAACTTGGATAGCATTAGAAATGGAATTATCATTGTCACTATATCTCACCTTGAAGGAACAACTATCACAAGGTGAGATTGACAATAATGAATAAAATTGAGAGAATCATGAAATAAGCTCAATAATCTCATAATAGCATCAAGTCCATAAGCTTTGGAATCTCTAGAATAGGATCATTATAGAAAAAATCTATCTTTAGTATTATAAGAACTTTGAGAATCATGAACTTCTAGCTTTTTTGGAAATAAGGATATTATGGAAGTCATGTACGGGTTCATAAGAAAAGAGTCATGCCTTTAGATAGAAAGAAAGGGATTAGCCTTAACATACCTTTTTGATCTCCTACTACTTAACGATTATCCTTCCATGCCCGTAAATCTTATACTTGAAGAACTTCAGCCACTCTAACTTTCTTTAAGACCAAACTCACCACAACATCAAGTAGAAACAAGAACAATTACTTTTCATGAACTAGTTTGGTGTAATCTTGTTGAATTCTTGATTTAAGGGGTTATAAGTGTTTAAGAGAAGTGTGTAGATGTGTCTAGAACTCCCAAGAAGTTTAAATGATGAAAAAAAGTGAATAATAGGGTATTTATATCCCTTGAGAGTCGGTTCCACCGACTTTCCAAGTGGGACCCGCGGGGATCCATTTGGCAGCTTAGAGGCTTATATTGAAATGCCCATAACTCCCTACTCCGATGTCGTTTTGACGAATGGTTTGTTGCGTTAAAAACTAGACTTCCTCAACTTTAATTTAGTCTTTTGTTTCACTTCAAAACTCCTTATATACTAGGAGATATACCCCTCTAAAGTTGACCCAAAATTTCTATCCAAAATTCTGCCAACTTTTTCCAAATTTTTGACAAACTTATTTTCTTCGATTTTCTTGGTCCCGAAATATTTCGAAACTCTCCATACATGATATTTATCATTAACTATACTTGATAATGGTCATGTCCTTTGGTTCCAAGGTTGTCCTTCCCGGTTACGACTTACGAGATCGTAATTCATCCTTTACTTCATTGTTACGTACTTCCTATGGCTTGTACCTTCCAAAACTTCATGGGACGTCTCCGATACTCCATTAGTATAGTGAAATACGTGACATGATCATGCTCTAAAAGTGCGAGGTGTAACAGTTATGATGTTTTAACTTCTTGTCTATTTGGCTGAATTTTGTCTGCTTATATAGCCCTTGTGGTTGTCATAAGTATGTTTAGTTGCTAAGTGCTAATGTACCTGTATGAAACAGCCTTGAAGGTTTTAAAATGAGCCCGTATGATCTTGTGAACTTGCCTAATAGCTCTACATGACTGAAATAAGTATGTAATGTGACATTAAAGGTTTAATCTGGTCTAAATTTAATGAGGCAGCTTGATATTCTTAAAATTGTTGATGTGCAACCTGGTTATGACAGTAGGCTTACTGGTGTATTGATATAATGTGAAGTTTAGATATCCTGATACAACTAAAAGGGACAAATGAGCTCACATGTTGGTTTAAGGTTACAAATATATGCTAGGGAGTCAAGTTTAAAACTATACACAAGTTGGTTGTTATCCGAATCTCTGTGAGTTTGTGTACACATGACATGAGTTAAGACTGCGTACGCCTATTGTAATACTTCTGCCCTTCTACTTGCTGAGAGTTTGTTGTCTTGTGATCCTTGGATCCTAAGTAAATGAATGTACCTTTGTATAAGTTGTCCATGAGAAAAAGTAAAATGTTTAAGAGCCTTAAGGTGATTATATGTTTATGAGTTATCCACTTTGGATCATCTATCTATACTCCTTGCTTTACTTGAATGGACTTAAGGTCATCTTGGGAGCCCAAGGGTTGGCATATCTGTTGTGTTACCTGTCTACTGCTTTATGCTCATATGTGGGATTACACGATTCATTAGTTGTTCACAATCTGCAGACCTTTGTTATTGCTACTACTATGCTGATTGCCTTAGCACATTTTGTAGTTAGTTTTGCAATGTTCATTGACTACTATATAGTTAACTGGTTGGACTATTCTGAGTTATATAAGTGTTTAATTTGGTTAAGGCCGTTAAGGTTGTATACCTATATATTCTTGAAGTATACTCATGAAGATTGTTACACCCTGTAATTTTTGTACGTTAAGACTTATTAAGTGTTAGCTATTCAATTGCAGACATCGGAGTTATTGTCGAGAAGATGCAAGATTATAGGTGCTCATGTTACGATTACGAGAGTCCGAGTTCGCGTAACAGGTTATAGGAGGTTTTTCAAAACCAATGAACTAAGGAGATTAAGCTTCCGAGGCTTTGAAGGAAAGTTGGGCAAGGTTTGGTACGGAAAATTTTGGTCTAACTGGAAGAAAGAATATGTCTTAGTATACTAAGAGTTTTGAAGTGAAACAAAAGTCTAAAGTGAAGTTCGGGAAGTCTAGTTTCCAACGCAACAAATCGCTCCTCAATAGGACATCGGGGTAATGAGATATGGACGTTACAAGTTGGGCTGGCAGGCCAGGAAAATGGTCTGCGCGAACGCGCCAGGGAGTGGCGCGAACGCGCAGAAGGCCAAGAGCCAACACAGCGCGAACGCCCCACTACGCGGCGCGAACGCGCTGAACAAATTATAAGCCCGGGTTCAGGATGAAGGTTACATTATAAGAATGTGATAATAACATATATATATATATATATATATATATATATATATATGACACTTGGAGACCATATGGGGTGAATTGGTTCATATGGCGCTTAATGAGAAATCCTTATCGCTGCACGCTAAGTGGGGCCCACACGTCAGAGTTTTATAAAGGAAATATGAAGGGACATATGAGTAGTACATGAAAAGTTGAGCAAGTCCTAAGAAGGACCCATAAGCCAAATATGAGCATAAGCCCTCCAAAAGGATGATTCAAGGGAACATTTTCAGATAATCTGACTTGGAGGGGTCAAAATAATATTATACGTTTGGGATTTGGAAAAACACTAAGCATGAAAGCTGTAGATAATTGAAAGAGCTTTCCAACCATAGGTCGTAGGCCCTCACACGACATCGGGATCAAGAATTATGACCTTTTTACTGAACGAAGGTGCGGTAAAGCTAAGTCGGCCGCGAACGCGCCGGGCGAAGGAAAAGTCGGTCCGGGCAGAACCTGGACCGTTCTATAAAAGGGGGAGGCCCCCTATTTTCACACCAAACATGTCCAAACATTCCCAAATATTCCAGAAAATTCCCCAACCTTCCACCACCAACTTTTAGGCCCGAAACCAGATATAATTCCCAAATCTCGGTCCAGACAGCGTATAGCTGCAATTACAAAACTGTGTATTGAGGCTTTGTGGCTTAAGTTAAAGGTGTAGGAGTGAAGACATAGAATTCTTATCGAAAGAAAGGTATGAATCTCTTGCTATTAACGCTAATCTTGGGTTATTTACGGAGAAGGAGTTGTTAAATTGTTATAAATTAATTTTGTTGGTGGAAACATGGGACAAGCACCATATGGGCTATTCTATGGAGTACTTTGATATGGGAAATAATGTCTTTGATGTTGGTATTGTTATTGTTGTTGTTGGTTGGTGAATTGAGAATTCGGGCTGGGCATATAAACAGGGGAGATGCTGTCCGATTTTCGGCAGAATATAGAATAGTATAATTTGAAACTTGAAACAAGTGTACGATAAAGAGGCTAACGTTAGTGTAAATCCTCTTAAATGTAGACTTACGTGCTCGGACGCATAAGCGTAGCCAATAGGAGGTTAAACAGGTATGTTAAGGCTCGTCCCTTTCTTTCAAAGTCATGACTCCTATGTTACGATGTCATAAATGCTTCCATAACTTCATTGTTTTCAAAATTTAGAAGTCAATGATTCCAAGGCATGATTCCTTTTTCCGATAACCCATAAATGCTTTCTAAAATGTCCGTATTTTTCCAAAACGGAGGTTTATGACTCCGTAAGCTTTTGTGACAACAACGATGGATATGTTTTACAATGACAACGATGATGTCAAGGATGAGAATATTTTCCTACGATGAATATGATGATGATGATTCCATGTTTAATGGTTCCAAGTTTACGATTTCAATGACGATATGAGAATGTTGAGATATTTCTTGATTTCTCAATTTTGTTCATGGATGGTGACTATTTTGTAAAGACTCCAAAGTATACGAATTGATGCCTTATGATCCTATTCTATGTTTTCTCGTGGTGTTATTCATCATTGATAGTCCCACCTTATAGAAATTGTTCCTTCAAGGTGAGACAAAGCGACCATGATTATTCCATAACATAATCGGAGGTTATCGACCGTACGTCACTCCGATAGATACATGACTTTCTTTGGGCTCTCATGCATGCTGCTTATATGATATATGTATATGTATATGGGAAAAAGGGAGAGCGTTATATACGCGTAACCACCTGATCAGTTGGTATAAGATGACATGATACCGTCCCGGACGCGGGATATATGTATATGGATCGGGCTGCACGTTCCACAGCAATATATTATATGGATCGGGCTGCACGTTCCGCAGCAATATATTATATGGATCGGGCTGCACGTTCCGCAGCAATATAATATAATATAATAAAATATATGGATCGAGTTGCACGTTCCGCAGCACTAAGCATGCATGGTACCGTACTCGCCTAAAAGGCACTCAGATGTACTGGTTACTCTTTTATCTCATGATACGGTCTATATTTTCATCCTGTTACTATTCATGCTTTGTATCCTTTAATATGTTATCACTCATGCCTTACATACTCAGTACATTGCTCGTACTGACGTCCCTTCTTGTGGACGCTGCGTTCATGCCCGTAGGATCAGGCAGCCAGTCGGACGACTCACGGCGTATCATTCATAGTGGTAGTTAAGTAGGGCTCCCCCCTCGGCCAGACTTGCGGGGTCAAGTCGGCACGCTCCATTGATCCGAGCTTCACCGCTTGGTATGCCATCTTGTTCCGTACATATATGGGTACGGGCAGGCCTTGTCCAAAATCGCCATTTCTACGCGATTTTGTATTCTATAGAGGTCGCATTAAGTAGGAAGAACAAGGATATATAGTCGTGATATTATGTAGCCTCGTCGGCATGTATTTTGTTGTATAGTATATATGTATAGCGGCCAAACCGGCTCGCGCCGTTATTCTCAGTATTTATCTTTATATGTATGTGTTGGCCGTGAGTTCCCGATACGGCGTCTTTTATGTTGATTCGGGAGACAAGAGCACGATTCTGAGATTGTACATCGTGTCACGACCCGGCCAATATCATATTTTTTCGTGGCCGCGATCGGTGCCCTACTTGGACACCCAACAAACATACATACCAGAACGTCATATTGTAGCTCAACGCAGATTTCATACTCATCGTTTTAAACGAATCGAAAACAAATATTATCTTAAGCGTCACGCATAAAAAATGTCATATCAAAGTCGAAGGGCGGCGGAATGTACATCGCGAACATATATACACATATGCAAACGTATGGGCCATTATGGCCTCCGCATCAAACGGACCGCATTAAGATACAAATCACAATCAATACAAACACACATAGGACCCTCGACCCACATAGATGACTACGGGCCTCTACGTACATACGTAATGAAACACAGATGAACACATGACGGGACAGGGCCCCGCCGTACCCGAATAGTAGCAAATATACAGAGTATGCATAACAGAAGACATATACCAAATACGGGCTCCGGATCAAGGGGAGCACTCCAGAATAGCAGAATAGGGAGCCTAAGCCTGAGGATCGCCCAACCGAGCGTCTGTACCTGCGGGCATGAAACGCAGCCCCCGAAGAAAGGGGGGGCACGGGAAGAAAGATCGAGTATGTAAAGCAGAAGGTACAGTAGTCCAAACCATGACTGGAATCAGAATATACAGAAACAAATACAGAAGTAGCAAATCAAACCTGTGCGGAAAATCCAATGTACAAAATGCAAGTAAAACAAAAAATCATGCATAGGGCTCAGGAACGTGGTCACCCCCGACGCTGGTGCCACAACACATCATACTCCAGAAGTTTTCAAATCTCCGTACATCTCCGAACACATCATAACATCATACATATCATATCATCAGAGCATAACGTATGCCATATCACATCATAACACCATAAACGGTAACCGGCCCTATGGCGAGGTCTCGAAACCGTAACACATCATCCGCCGAATATGTCATAATGCGCACGATCACAAAACCGGCCCGGATACCGGCGAGCGAAATCATAATCATTGGCACGAGCAGAGTAGTGCAGAAACCGTATGCATTTTAAAAGTAAATTTCAGGACTCGACACATAATTTCATATACATATACATTAGTATCAGAAGGCTTAAAATTAGTATCGAGTCAATCGGAATTAATATACAAAAGTCGCAGACTTTTAAGTTATCAATTTTTTTGAAAATTACATCGTAGGTCATTCTCGAAAAATTTAGTATCATTCATAGTGAAGAACGTTCAAATAACATTATAGGGCATTTCAAACGGACCTTAGGGCCATAGGCAAACGTTTCCTTTTCATATTATACGAAAATGAGACAAACAAACCAAATAAGGGAATTCTCGGGACTTGCGGGCCCACCTCAGGTCAAGTCGAGGCGGCGGACATGAATTACAAACATTAGGATCCATAAACTCATCTATGAAAGTTTCGGAGCGATTCGGATACATTTGCAGAAGTTATGGAGGTTTAAGCATTCTTTCAACCAAATGTAAAGATTGTAGTTCAAATGCGCTGAGTGAATAGTACTCAAAATTAAACTCAGATTTCCAAGAGCAGGATTATCCCCGAGGTTCCGATCTTAGCCTAGTATGACTAGGACATGCCAAATGGAAAAAAAAGTAGGCTTTACATACCTTATTTGCCGTTTACGCTTGTCCAATTTCCAATCCCGTTTCCTCCAAAATCTATAATTGGTCACATTTACCAAATATTAATCATAAAGCTTTAAGAATTCAATCTCAACCAATATTTGTTTACGGAAATTTGGGCAACATCTCCCCTATACATACAACATCCCCGAGATTTAACTCGGCCCAAATATCAACAACCAAACAAACAACAATACCAATAACATCAACAATTGAATTGAAACGCATTCTAACATATATTGTCTTCCTTTCTACATAACACATCAACTTCCAATCCAACTTCACACTTTCAAACCAATATCAACATTTTCATACTCGTGCATTAAGTTAAAATCACTCAAACATAGGCCAAGAACATTCCAAGCAATCTATAAATTATTCAACGATTCCATATTCTACCCGAAATTCCTACATACCCAATAAAACTACCACGACGCATTTTCTACTTTCATATTCATGATCAACAACAACAATCTACACTTTCACAACTTCATTTCCATAGTATCATAAAACCATACTAAAATGACATAATCTTCTACGAACAATTTCAATGCCAACTTAAACCATTTAACCTTCATTTACATTATAAGGATCACAACAACACAACTAACACATTAAACAAAATTAATTCCTTCCCCTTCTACTTCCATGCACCACACGGCCATACCCTATATTTTCAACTTCAACCAAATTCATTCAACTTCCACTTCCAATATGAATTCCACCATAACCACAACTAGATTACAACATAAAATTTAACTCATCCTAACTATACAACATAGCACATATACGGCCACATGCACACATGCACACTCACTTTGCAAACTTCCTTATTTCTATATATTCTACTCATTTCCATATACTACAACACAAACAAACCTTCATAACATAAGTAAAAGGGATGAATTCTTACCTTTTTCTTCTAACTCCTTCACTTAACCAAAGTGTTGAATTGATGAAACAAGTGCTCAATCTTCCAAAACAACTACACTAAGTTGTAGAGGACCCTTGATTTAGTGAGAATACAACAAGAAAATAATTTTTGGAAGGAGATTTCAAAGGGGCAAAAATCATAGACTTGGCCGAATATGGCCTTGTCTTTGCTCTTGTTGTTCTTGCTTTCTTTCTTTCTAATTTTCTTGAAACTTCTCATGAATTATGACTCATATATGCCCCTTTATATTAATTATCACATGGAAATTAATTAGAATCCATGGGCTTGGGCCATTGTATGGCCGGCCACCCCTCTCTCTTTTGGGCCTCATTTTCCTTTTTTTATTTCTTTTGAGCCCAATTGGTTATAATTCTTGTTTGTCATTCCCGAAACTAATTTCTAAAATTCCAACTTTGCCCTTGGCCTTCCTCAATATTTCACATTCATATTTTTCAAGAACAACAACATACATATTGACCAAAATCAACATATTACCTTATTCTTACAAGTCACAATTATTTTCGAATTTCCCGAATATGCAAAAGTACGGGATATAACACATCGGCCCAGGACAGTCAGTGAGAAGTAGATGCAAGCATAGGGGTGCTTGGCCAGTAATGATCAGGTACCTGTCACGGCTCATCGGTTTGGGTCGTGACAGAGATACACTAATAGGGAGGTTTAAGTGGCCAGCAAATATTAATCTTGAACCTCCTGGTGTTAGACATGCCTGGGGTTCCTAGAAACCCCTTGGAACTTGTGCAACATTGAGAACACGAGGGTGAAAGCTTTCTATTGCTAACCATTTAAAAATCCCTAAAGGTGTGTATATCATGGGTATACCAAAGGGATACATATGTATAAATCTCTTTCCTTAACTCAAACTTAAGCACTTAATTAGGCAGTTTGCTATTATTTCATCTTTGAATTTTGACTACCTGTTTGGATGTGCATTCATGGTATTAATCCTTATCCTTTTCTATGTGATATCCTCCTTTGCATTTCTGGGTCATCCGTTCTTCCATACAGGGATTGGGCCGAGGTCCAATTCCAACTCTGACCAAGGCGGTGTTGATTATATAAAGGAAGCTAATATTTTTGAAGGCCCAGTCATGAGTGAAAATGGCTCGAAGGCCCAGCTATGGGTAAAATAAGCACTAACGGGGCGGGTAGCCCGTTAGTAAAAAATAGTTTTTATTCTCTTTGTTTGATTCATTTGTTGTATAATGTGTAAAATAAACCTTACTATTGGTGGAAACCCTTGTGGATGTAGATACTAGGAGTAACACTTAGTTAAGCTAGGTAATCAAGAGAAAATAAGTACAAATCCTTTACAAAATTTGGCTTTGATAACTTATCTTATAACAAAACGTCTTTTTAACTTCAACAAAGTAAATTTTGTGACGAGTAATGAACTGACTTCAAAAAATAGAAAACGGGTGTGATTTTACAATAGTAAGTAGTATTAAATGGAGGCTTATTAACATAAGTTTGCGAAACCGATTAGATTTTCTGAGTATAAAAATGGAAAGAGCATGTTGAACTTAATAAGGTTTTTGACACTCTTTTGCAAAAAAAAATACAATGGTATCATCCGGTGTTTGGACCTGGAAGTCCACTAGAAATTGGACCAAAAAAGTGATGTTTTGGGACTTGGAAAATGAAGCATGTTTACTGGACTCTTTTTGACAAATCTGGACTAAAATTAGACACTTAACTATTTGGACTGAAATGGATCTTGGACTATTTTTACATGGACTGAAAAAGAGAGGTTTTTCGAGGCCGGCCCATTTTGTGTTATGGAACTGAACCCGTTTTTGGCACTTTAGACTAAAATGTGGCATTGTGGACTGAGTATATGGACTGAGAATTTTACATTAGGCCAGACTCAGAAGTTTGATGGACTATGGTTATGGACTGCGATTTGACCTATTGGGCTTCACTAAAAAATGGACTTAATAAAAATGCACTTTATTGGTGTGTGTGTGTATATATATATATATATATATATATATATATATATATATATATATATATATATATATATATATATATATATATGTATGTATCAAAACCGAGAATATATCCCATATTTTAATATATATATATATATATATATAAGTATAAAACCCGTAAATACTAAACTCATATCGTTAGGACTAGAATAATAGCGACTCTACTAGGGCGCGACCCCGAGTGTGTCCTAGTCCGAAAACGAAGTGAGTTGAACACTTATGTAGATTTTTTGACCCAAAAAACCCCCTATTTATAAGGGGACTTTTTACCAAAATTTTCTACAAAACTACACTTATATGATGCTAAAACTCTACATTTTGCGAAAAATTTAATAACACATAAGAAAATAATAAACCTTACAGTGAAGCTCGTAGGTCAACCGTATTCTACGGCTCCTTAATACCAGGGTGCGTAAAACCTTCCCTGGGGTATCACCAGAACACTTACCTCGATCTCTGGTACAAAAAATAAGAATTTTTCTCAGTCTAAAAAACTCTTTAACCCGATTTTCCTAATTTCCCTTTTAAATAAACTAGGTGGCAACTCTAAAAACTAAATATCCAATTTAGAGCACCAACAACCTCGGATTACTTTTATGCCTTAACTCACGTAAAAGCGAACGGTAACAGAGGCCGTGGAGATGCATCGGCCAGGGGCAATGCCCCTGCAGCTTGACAGAGACGAGCACGATTAGCATCTTCAGAGCCTTTGCTAGCACAGCAGCCGGAGCAGTAGCCCGAGAGGGCACAGCAGTCGGGGGAAGTGTGTGGCCAGACTAAACCTATCCCAAGGGTATGTCAGACGCAGCCTTCCATGTGTCAAGGCTAGGATACTTCTACATCTAGATAGGCAGTATGCCATATGCTGTGCCGCTACACCTGGTGGTGGTGCCCAGACTAGAGCGAGGGTACAGACTCCCCGAGGGCCAGACTATGGTAATGCAGCCTCCTACTGCCATGACCCCACTTATAGATGGTATCCACCCCGAGGGTGCTCCCGGACGATGGCGACTCGGACCACCGATGAGTTGGGAATCAGGACATTGTCAGCAAGTTTCTGAGGATGGAGCCACCTAGATTCTTTGGCACGCGCAGCGAGGTTGCTTACGAGTTCATAGTGAATATGCATGAGAGGCTTTATAAGATAGGCATTGTGGAGTCTTATGGCGTGGATTATGTGTCCTTTTATTTTCGCGGAGACGCAAAGACTTGGTGGAGATATTATATTGAGGACAGGCCTATTGATGCACCTCCACTCACCTAGACCCAGCTTCTTCAGGCTTTCTTGGAGAAATACGTGCCGTGTACTTTGAGGGAAGAGTATAGAGATGATTTCTCCCATTTGCAGCAGAAAGGGATGTCCGTATCAGAGTATGAGGCCATATTTCTATTTTTGGCTAGGTATGCGACCTTGTCTTTAGCTTGTGGCCATGGGTTCTTCTTTCCAAGCAGTCGTTTATCATGCCGTGAGTGTTGAGTCTTCCAAGGCTCGTTCTTTAGGAGGATCTAGTGAGAAGAGGCCATGTCAGCATGGCAGTTTTAGTGGTTCCAGTTATAGGGACGGGGGACAGTCTTCCAGGCCCTATCAATCAGCCCCCAGCCACCCCGTTCAGTCTGTATTGCAGGCATCTTCTGGTGGTCCTTCTAGACCTAGTGGTTATGGGGCTGGACAGTTTATTGTGGATCTTACTCCCGACCAGCTAACCGAGGTGGTCTCTCTGGTTTATCAGCTTTTGTGTACTCGCCTACAGCTCCCAGATCTTGTTATTTATGTGGCGATCTCGGTCACCTGATAAGAGACTACACCAGATCTAGATAAAGTGGGCCCCAGCAGGGTTCCCGATTTCAGACCTTGAGGACTCCGGCACCATCTAGTAGCCGGGGTGGTTCTTCAGCGAGAAGCGGTACTTATTCAGGCCGCGGTGGTTCTCATTCATCCAGGGGTGTACACTAGTCAGGTAAGGGGGTTCCCAGGTCTCTCGAGGAGGAGCGCAGTCTGGCTAGAGTGGCCGTGGTAGGGTCCATTCCTATGCTTTTTTGGGTAGGCCCGAGGTCGAGGCTTTTAATGTTGTGATCTCAGGTACTATTTCTATTCATCATCGGCCGGCTTTAGTCTTGTTTGATCTCGGGTTGACTTTCTCTTATGTGTCTACTTATCATTCTATTGGTTGAGATTGACTAGTGATCGCCTTGATATGCCTATTCATGTGTCTACTCCGGTTGGAGATTCCATTTTGGTTGCTCGAGTCTATCGATCTTGTTTAGTTACTTTTATGGGTTACAACACGTAGGTGACTTGATGAATTTGGATATGATAGATATTTATATTATCCTGGGTATGACTTGGTTGTCACTGTATCACGCGATCTTAGACTATCATGCCAAGATAGTCACTTTGGCTATGCCTGGGTTTCCTAGACTTGGGTGGACGGGTACTCCGAATCCCGCTCCGAAGAAGATCATCTCTTATCTCCGCATAAAGAAGTTAGTGGACAAGGGGTGTTTGGCCAATTTGGCCCATGTTCGTGATACTAGCATTACTTCTCCACCCCTTGACTCTGTGCCTATTGTGATTGAGTTCATGGAGGTCTTTCCTTCTGATTTGCAGGGTATGCCACCGGACCGTGACATTAATTTTTGTATCGACTTGGAGCCGGGCTCGCACTGTATTTCTATTCCTCCTTATCGGATGGCACCTCCTGAGTTGAGAGAGTTAAAGGAACAATTGAAGGATCTTCTGAACAAAGGGTTCATTAGACCGAGCGTCTCCCCTTGGGCCGCTTCTATTTTATTTGTGAAGAAGAAGGATGGTACGATGAGGATATGCATAGATTACCATCAGTTAAACAAGGTCACCGTTCGTAAGAAGTATCCAATTCCTCATATTGATGACCTGTTCGACCAGCTTCGGGGTGCTTCGGTATTTTTGAAGATTGATTTGAGTTCAGGCTACCATCAGTTAAAGATTCGGGCTGAGAATATCCCAAAAACGGCCTTCAGGACTGGTTATGGTCATTTCGAGTTCCTTGTGATGTTATTTGGGCTTACGAATGCCCCAGCAGCTTTCATGGACTTGATGAATGGCATTTTCAAGCCATATTTGGACTCCTTCATCATAGTGTTTATTGATGATATCTTGGTTTATTCCAAGAGTAGAGAGGAGCATGAGCGTCAATTGAGGATTCTTCTTGGTTTGTTGATAGAGAAAGAGCTTTATGCCAAGTTTTTGAAGTGCGAGTTCTAGCTTGATTCTGTGGCATTCTTGGGCCACGTCGTGTCAAAGGACGGGATCATAGTTGATTCCAAGAAGATCAAGGCTGTTAGAGATTGGGCGAGGCCCACTATAGTGACCGAGATTTGTAGCTTCGTGGGTTTGGCTAGTTACTACAGTAGATACATGAAGGGGTTTGCTTCTATTACTTCTCATTTGACGCATTGATTCAGAAGGAGGTTCCGTTTCAGTGGTTCGATGCTTGTAAAAAGAGCTTTCAAAAGCTCAAGACTCTATTGACCACCGCTCCGATATTGGCATTACATGTGGAGGGTAAGTATTTCTCCATTTATTGTGATGTATCGCGTGTTGTCTTGGGCGCTGTGTTGATGCAGGAGGGCAAGGTCATTGCCTATACTTCCCGTCAGTTGAAGATACATGTGAAGAACTACCCTACTCATGATTTGGAGTTAGCAGCGGTAATCTTCGCTTTGATGATTTGGAGGCTTTATCTATATAGGGTCCACTATAAGGTGTTTACCGATCACCGCGCGACCTTCAGCACGTGTTCAGTCAGAGGGATCTCAACTCGAGGCAGCGTAGGTGGATGGAGCTTCTGAAGGATTATAATATCGCTATACTTTACCATCCGGATAAACCTAATGTGGTAGCTAATGCCTTGAGTCGCAAGGCAGTGAGTATGGGAAGTCTAGCTTGACTGGTTACTTCTAAGCGTCCTTTAGCCATGGAGGTTCAGACTCTGGCTAACAGCTTTGCCCGTCTCGATGTTTCATATTCGGGCATTGTTTTAGCATGTGTTGAGGTAAGGTTGTCTCTCTCGGAAAAGATTAGGGCCAAGCAGATTGAGGATGCTCAATTATGTAATATTCGTGAAAAGGTTTTTAGAGGTAAGGAGGCCAGGCTTGAGAGTTAGGGGATTCTGAGGATCAAGGGACGCGAGTGCGTTTCTCGTGTGGGTGGTATGATTCGATTGATATTGGAGAAGGCTCATAGCTCCAGGTATTCTATTCATCCAGGGGTGATAAAAATGTACCGTGATTTGATACAACACTACTGGTGGGGTCGGATGAAAAGCGATATTGCAGATTTTATTGCTAAGTGTGGGAATTGTCAGCAAATCAAGTATGAGCACCAGCGACCTGGTGATGTACTTCAGAGGATGCCCATTCCCAAGTGAAAGTGGGAGAGGATTGCTATGGATTTTGTTGTGGGTCTTCCGAAGACCCTGGGCAAGCTTGACTCAGTTTGGGTTATTGTTGATCGATTGACTAAGTCTACTCATTCCATCCCTGTTCAGGTTACTTATAATACAGAGAAGTTAGCCAGGATTTACATCCGTGAGATTGTGCGATTGCAAGGGGTTCCTATTTCCATCATCTCAGATCGAGGTCCCCAGTTTATGTCCAACTTCTGGAGGTCATTGCAAGCAGAGTTGGGTACTTAGTTGGACCTGAGTACAACTTTTCATCCCCAGACTGAGGGTCAGTCCGAGCTGACTATCCAGGTGCTCGAGGATATGTTGAGAGCATATGTTATTGACTTTGGTGGTCATTGGGACTAGTCCCTAACCTTGGCAGAGTTTGGGTACAACAATAGTTCATTCGAGTATTGATATAGGGCCGTTCGAGGCTTTATATGGTAGGAGGTGTCATTCTTCTATTGGGTGGTTAGATGCTTTCGAGGTTCACCGGTGGGGTACAAATTTGCTTAGAGAATCCTGGACAAGGTGAATCTTATCCAGGAAAAGCTTCTGGAAGCTCAGAGTTGGCAAGAGATGTATGCGGATTGAAAGGTTCGGGATTTAGAGTTTATGGTGGGCAAGCAGGTTCTAAAGGGTGTAATGCGTTTTAGGAACAGGGGCATGTTGAGCCCAAGGTTCACTGGCCTATTTGAGATTCTCTGTCGAGTTGGTGATGTTGCTTAGGAGTTGGCTTTGCCCCCTGGCCTGTCAGGTGTTCATCCAGTTTTCCATGTTTCCATGCTGAAGCAGTATCATTCAGACGGGACTTATATTGTTCATTGGGATTCTTTGTTTCTTGATGAGAATCTGTCCTATGAGGAGGAGCCTATTGCAATCTTGGATAGGCAGGTTAGAAAGTTAAGGTCGAAGGAGATAGCTTCTGTTAAGGTTCAATGGAAGCATCGTCCTGTTGAGGAGGACACATAGGAGACCGAGTCAGAGATGTGTGCTAGATATCCCAATTGTTTGCTGACTCAGGTACTTTTCCCCATTTCCTTCCTTGTCGCTCGAGGACGAGCGATGGTTTAATTGGTATCTGATATAAAGACCTATTTGGTCGTTATAGCATTTTGGACCTTTTTGCCTTTGTTAACCCTTCCCCGAGCCCTATGGGTATGATTTGGACCCACAGGGATGGGCGGTACTATTCCCAAGATGATCGAACGAGGTTTATAATGAATTGTGTGATATAGAGTTTGAAAGTGAAAAATATTTGACCAACAGTTGACTTTTGCGTAAATGGACCTTTTCAGGAATCCGTTGATTCGAGAGGTCCGGATGGTTAATTGCGACTTGGTAGGATATTTGGTTTGGTTTCCAAGCCACTTGAGAGCATTTTGGGTTATTGGTTGGAAAGTTGGTTGTTGGCCATTGGGTGTTGACCCGGTCAAATAGACTTCCGTTGGGAAGTCCAAGACCACAATTGAGTCCACAGCTTGTTTTTATGTGTAAATGCATGTTTGATTTGTATCTGTGAGGTCTCGGGTGATTGTCGGATTTCGGGGTTGGACTTGTGAAAAAATAAATTTTTCTGGTGTCTGCTGTTCGCTGTAGCGGCACCAGGCCCGCCATAGCGGGATCTTAGCCGCTATAGTGGGTAATCGATGTTTGGGTTTGGGCACTACAGCGGACGAATATCCGCTGTAGTAGATGCGCTGCAGCGAGTGCGGTCTCGCTAGTGCAAGCCCGCTGTAGCGGACTCATGACCGTTGCAATGGGATTACGGGATTTCAGAGTCATTAAAGGGTAGGATAAAACCCTTAAACCCCTATAATTTCATTCATCAATTTCTAAGCATATTTGGGGCAAATTGAGGAGCTCTTAGCTAATTCTTCATTGTGGTAAGTCTCCTAACCTAGTATTCATTGATTTAATCTTCCTAAACTTGAATCCATGCTAGAAATCCATTTGAATCAAAGAGAGAAAATGGGTTTTGATGATAACTTCTTGAAATGAGTTCTAATCTTTCTAAATGGAAATTGTTGATAGGTTTGACTAATCATGTCACCCCCTAACAATGGTAGGGCATGACGGGCACCCGACTCTCATCAGAGTCGAGCGAACCCTCAGACATTCGCTCTATCAAAACCTGTCATTTCAAAAACTTTTAAGAACATAAAACTTTTCCAAATAGAAATCATTGTCTTTATAACGATTATGAAAACTTTCAATCAAATAAGTACTTTAAACCAATTGAAATCATCTAAAATACATACTATTTTAAAATCCACAAATGACTCAACTTACATCACTTTGTCGACATCTCGACAAACATACCACAGGACACTGTCTGCAGAAGTCTCTAAGAAGTAAACTGAACATTATAAGTCGGGACGGGGCCACGACATACCGTAATCATACATATCTATACATGACTCGGCCAGCTCCGAATGAGGTGGAACTTGCCAATCCCGGTCGACGTCCAAGCATTCTAGCTATACACTTAACTTTTAACTTTTTGTCAAACAATGCGGGGGCTGCGGGCATGAACGCGGCGTCCCCGAGTAAAAAAGGACGTCGTACGGACAATGTACCGAGTATGTAAGGTTGTAACAAATCATAATCATAATTCGACTCGGGAGAGAAGAAATCATAATCTAACTCAATACTGCAGCCTTATTTGAAGAAACATAAATGTGCACACGAAGTCTCAAAACAATCTTTAAGTAAATAATGCAATCCAACACACATGCCGCTTCCGACATGTTAAAAGCATGGTCCCTTTGGACAGCCGCTTCCGGCTAGTATCACAATAGTCCCTTCGGACGGCCGCTTCCGGCATAATAATGATGGCCCCTTCGGGCAACCGCTTCCGGCTTAATATCACCATCATATCAACACAAATTCAATCCACAAATATCAATTTCAATTCATATCATAAGCCACTAATCAATTCATCACAATCCAGTTATTAGCCTTAGTCTTTCATAAGAAGTTATCAAGTTTGTATCTCACTAGACTTAGGAGGACATACTTCCAAGTTTGAGGGTAGAATTGTTATGAAATTCTTACTACTTATATTCTACTCAATTTCATCTTATTGCCATACTCAAAGAATAAATTATCATATCAATACAAAGTGATGATACTATGGAATGTAAACAGAAATCGTAAATGAAATGAAATAGTAAAATATCGCACCCCCTTAGCAGTGGTTTTGAAAATCAAACTTTATGTTTCCTTTAGTATAAAACTCATTTCCTCGAAATCATTAGTAAAACCATATACACAACTCAACTTGGCACCTTATGGGTGTTCCTTCGGAACGAATAGGAGTACAATATCAATAAGCCATCACAAGAAACATTTAGACCTTACTCGTCTAAGAATGGAATCATAGGGAGTACATATATGATGAATAACAACAAGAATCATGCCAAAGGAAGAAAGGTTTGCCTTACATACCTTTGCCGCTTTCTAGCTAACCACAGTCCATCTTCGGGTCACGTTAATCTATTAACAAT
This sequence comes from Lycium ferocissimum, assembly GCF_029784015.1. NCBI lineage: Eukaryota > Viridiplantae > Streptophyta > Magnoliopsida > Solanales > Solanaceae > Lycium > Lycium ferocissimum. Next base: position 18,439 of record NW_026726509.1, read on the forward strand.
ATTAATTTACCAACAATCAATCCAATATATATCCTTATAATCAATCCCTTAAACTTATCTCTATTTCTAACGGAATTTCGACAGCATTTCCTTTATAAAGCTGACAAACCGAAAATCCAATTCGGCTAAATTATCAAGAACAACATCAACAACAATATCGACAATCAATATACATCATAACTCAGATACTTCCATCCATTTAACTCCCTTTGAAACAGCCCCACCTTCATAAACTCCCCAAAAATGCCAAACGAGCTTTTAACATTATTTCCTCCGTTCTAATCCGTTAAAACTCTAAATAAACACTTTAATAACATAAAAGGAATCTTATACATACCTTTGCAGCAGCTCAACCACGAAAATATCATCCCCCAAGATCAATATTTAGCTTAAAACGACGATGATAACTCGTACTACACTTTATCCTTCACGAGCCTCGGGATTCGGGGCCTCGAACTTGATCGATTCTCCACTTTCTCTCTCTAACTCTCCTCTCTCTCTCTCTCTATAAAAGTTTGTGGACTGCTTTCTGTTTAAATGAATGAATTCATATGAATTTATCCCTTATATATGGGTCTTGGGTCGGTTCCCACCGACCTTGAGTCGGGTTGGGCCGAGCCCACTGCCTAGCTTGACCTTTATGCCTTAAAACGTCCATAACTTTTTATCCCTATGTCTCATGAAGGCCCACGACATATGGTTGGAAAGATAATTCAATTATCTACAATTTTTATATTTGGAGTTTTCGCCAATTCCCAAAACATGATAGGGTTATGGCCTCCCGAAGTTAGATCACCCGAAAACGTAACTTAAAAACATCTTTTTGGAGGGCTTACACTTGGATTTGGCTCAAGGGTCCTTCTTGAGTTGTGTTTAACTTCACATATACCGTTCATATAACTTTTCATATATCCTTTATAAAAATCCCATCATGTGGGCCCCACCTCAGCTTACGGTTACGAGGGCTATATATCTTTTAACGTATCATTCCAATCATATTGTACGAATTCCAAATATCATACTCATGCTATCCTCATGCTAATACAGTAGAATTGCATCCTTTATACTTGTAATAGTTGCTCCTCCTTGAGCTCAAATTAAGTCGTCTGCAGCCTTAGTAACTTGAAATTTTCTAGAGTGTAACAAATCAAATCATAGAATCTGATGATTTCATAGCTAATAGGCTTGAATCTTCCATTTGTGTCGATTAATTTGAAGATTGAAAAATTAGGGTTCATACCCAAATTGGGGGTTTTCACTTGAATCTCGAAATTAGCCTATTCTTGAGTTATTTTATCAATTGTTTAGTAGATTGAGCTCCTAGAACATGGAATTGCGTATTTCACTTTCGAAATGACCATTTTACCTTTGTCAGCCCGTTTCCCCTATCTCCATAGCTGAATTTGACCCAAACGATAAGTATAGCAATATGGGTGTTGTTCTACATGATTTCTAATATAGAATTTGAATATGATTAGACTTTGACTATTTGGAGGCGCAATGAAAGGGAAAGGCAAAGGTTTGATTGTTTGTGGCTCCTGCTCGGCTACTAGGTAGGTTACGGTTTACCTTATGGTTAGACTTCGGTTAGCGAGGCATATGTAGAGTTAGTGATTGTTGGAGAAAGCATGTTACGCCTTCTGGTATGAAGTTGGGATAGATCACTTAGGTTGGTACAGCTATTTGATTGTGACTTGTTGCCTTGTTGTGATCTATTGGCTTGTTTCCCCGTTCTTGATACTAGACTTGATATTGATAGTTCCTTGTGATATGTGTCCATATGTGGCACTATTGATATTGATAGACTCTTGTGATAGGTGTCCATGTGTGGCACGATTTGGCATTGATATACTCTTGTCGTCATTCATATCATGCATGCATTCATACTTGTATAGTGGGATCGAGTTGCGCGCCGCAACACTTATATTGGACCGGGTTGCACGTTCTGCAACATATATTAGACCGGGTTGCACATTCCGCAACAGATATGGGATCGGGTTGTGCCCCACAGCAAGTCCATGGACTTCACGGGTCCCAGCGGGTCATGACTAAGTGCGTGGAGGTATTCCGCCTGGAGCGTGTATGTATCATTGCATTGCATTGCATTCTTATTTACAGATTCGTATAGTTGGATTTGGAATTGGTACTTGTATTTGTGGTGATATTCAGACTTGGTGATCTATACTTGTGAAGACATTTGGATTGGGTATTTTGTACTTATGGTGACATTTGGACTTGATATTTAGCGATTGTGATTCCATTCTTGGACATTGTTGATTGTACTACTTGTGAGCATGTTTAGCTTTCAGTCTCTTACTTATATATATATGTTAGCTAACTGTTGGCGGCCTATGATGCCTACTCAGTACGTGTCGTTGTACTGATTCTACCTTGCTGCATTCTTTTATGAGTGCAAAGTACGTGGCTGGATCGACTTCTTCCCATCGAGATTGACTTCCGAGGCATTGCTGACGAGCATCTAGGATGAGCACATGGCGCATCCGCAGCCCGAATGACTCCTCCTATTTTACTTGTCTAATTCGCTACTTTTTGATACAGTATTTCATTTTGAGACTATGTATTCCGACTTTTAGTTATTTAGTGGCTCTTGTACGGCCTAGACTAGATTTTGGGATTGATGTAATATTTTTGCACTTATTTACTTATCTATTTCAGACTTGTTAGATATTTATGTTGGTTGGGTTATTTTATTGTTGTTGAATATTAAGGGACGGGTTCGCCTATCAGGTGGGAAAAGGGTAGGTACCCGCACGTTCTCCGATTTGGAACGTGACAGGTAGAGTAATGTGTTCTATCCCATAGGCAAAAATCGTGTATTAATTAAGATAGAAAGTAGGTCATGCAAGCATTTCTGGGATCTACTTGAATTCTTGCTGATATTTATTATTCTAACTTTGGTTAACTTTCTTTAATTAATTATATTTAAGCCATTGATATTAGCATGTGAATATGTGTTACTATTCAAGTATGAACTTGAAAAAAAGAAAAAAAAATAGATAATATAAAACGGAATGGAGCCAAAAGGAAAAAACAAAAAGCGAGTAGAAATTGTACATTCTCAAAGCGATATCTGCCTGCTTGTTGAGTACTGGTATAAAGTTCACTCTCATGCTAGACCTACATCTTTATAGCATTATACACTCTACATCACATGTTCTTGCAGTGATACCAAACCAAAAACATTAAAAATTTCACTAGAATATAGAACCATGCATAGAGATTTTGATATCTTTATTTCTCTTCACTTTCGATTGGTTCGTATTATAGTTTATACACATATTCAATACTTGTATTCATCATATAGTTCCTTGTCATCAGATTCTGTGTCATCAGTTGGGATGAACCTGCAAAGGTATCATTAACCTCCGTCAACATAAACCTTTTCAAGTGACTTCTAAATTCCTCTCTATTTCGATTTATGCGAAGATGATTGATTGGCATAGGGATTAAGAAAAAAAAAATGATTTTTGAAACTTGTATCCTTAAACATGTCATGGGATTTTTGTGTGCCACTAAAATAATTTGAAGTCTAAAATTAAATTATTTTCAAATATAGAAAGCTATTATTCATTTTGCAACGGACTAGCTATAAATTAGTTTCGAAAAAAGAAACAGAAAGGGTAATATTTATGTAAATGCCAAGTTGAGCATCTTTTTTAGTCAATTTCACCGGACATACGTTATAACCACTTTTTAGTTGAATTAAAATTAAATTGTTTCCAAATATAAAAATGTGATCTTTTTGAAATGGACTAAACAGAAAATAGTGGTTGTCACATGAAATGTAACATCGGGAACATCATATTCATATTGTCAAGGTACGTACTTGTGGGTGCTTATCGGCCTCGCTGGAACTGGCGGTCCTGACTTTCAACTCTCCTCTCGGTCGTAAGTGCATCCAATATCTCGAAAGACATCGAAATTTCGATTTCTCCTTCTTCAGTTCTAGGAATAGTAGCCTCCGTTTCCTAATAAATTTGACAGCATAAATATAGCTATAGATATAGATTTGTTTTTAGAGTTGATGATCAAAAACACACCTAAACTATCACTTTTTCTGTGAGTATCCTAACTGAACTATAAGGTGTACTAGTTTCATACCTAAACTATCACCAACTATTTATCTAAACACACCTCAACTATCAATTGTTTCCTTTTCTCGCACACCTGAAGTTCAGGTAGGAAACTCACGAAAATGTGATAGTTCAGTGTGTTTTTGACCATAATCTCTTGTTTTTAAGACATGGAAATTAATGAAGGTAGCAGACATAACATACACTGAAAGAGAAACTAAGTGCACGTTGAGGAGAACCAGCAATTTCCTCATACTCAGCTGCATCAAGCTCTTGCAAATGACGAGGGTGGAACAACTTGGGTAGCAAATGCTGCCTTATGCTTATGAGGAGAAAGAATGGCAATGGGAAGAGAATGCCAGCTATGGGAATCCAAGTGACTCCAAAACACACTAGTAAAAAGACAAATTGGAATACTGTGAAGATTGCGATGTATTTGAATGGTACTGACTCCACAAAAGATGCATGCACCCCTTCTAGAACCCTGCCATCATGGTAAATTTGAAGTTAAATTGTTTCCAAATATAGAAATATGTCATTCTGCTTGACATAGAATAAAGTGGAAAAAGGTATCACATAAAATTGAATACAAAGATTATTTACTTCAGTGATCATATACTACAAATTGATGGACTTACTTAAATCTCCTGCCAGGGGTGATGAAGAGAAGCAAGATTCTTTCCCATAGTTGATTTCCAGGCAGGCTGTCAATAGCCATATAAGCAAAATATCCCCAAAGAACTGAGGTTGGTATCTTCTTTATCACTGGCATAGCACCTACTGATGCTGCCACTAGTAGTGACTGTAATAGATTGCTCACTCTTTGTTCATTCACTCGAACGGGCAAGTAAGCATCAATATGCTTCTCTGGATCAAATATACTATTTGACTTTTCACCATCTACATCTTCAGTTTCGCGTTTCATTATTGCCTCCTTCAAGTCTTCCAACTCTTTAATTACTGCAGTCTGCAATGGAAAAGAATGATTTTATACATATACATATATATATATATATATATATATATATATGTGTGTGTGTGTGTGTGTGTGTGTCATGAGTCTCAAGTATTGAACACTAAAGTTGTACCATCATTGGTCGAGTTGGATAAACACAACTTTGCTTTTTTGAAAGTGCTAAACAGAATAGGAAGATAAGACTTACAACAGGAGAACTGTCTATTTCTATGAATACAGTTTGCATGTTTCCATAGATTTCAGAGTTGCTAGCTTTTTGCTTGATACTCTCCTTTGCACTTTCGACCATCTTCTTCCGAATCAGCTGGTTAATTAGCATTAATAACATAGTATGTTAGCATTCAAATTAGCAGCTAACGCTAGAGGCAACAACCAGTAGCATATATAACAACCATCCAGATTCAGTTACTCCCTCCGTTCCAATTTTATGTGACATAGTTTGACTCGGTACAGAGTTTAAGTAAAAAATAGAGACTTTTAAAATTTGTGATTTTAAACATATCATAAGAGTTGTGTGGTCATAAAACTTTTGAAACTTACCGTCTTAAACATGCCATAACATTTGTCTAGCTATAAAAACTTTACATTAAGGGTACAATGTGAAATTTATAGTTAGATGTTTCTAAATATAGAAATCTATCACTCTTTTTAGAAAGGATTAAATAAGAAAATATTATAACATAAACTGAAATGGAAAATATGCATTACCTGCTTCTTAAGAACAGCCAAGCTTTTAGTATGCATAGGGGATTGTGGCAGGACACCATTTGAAGGAGGCAATCCAATCAAACCACATAGCAAAGTCTGAGAAGTATCAACCCATGTCATTATTCAAACAGAAACAAATAATTAATGACAGATAGATAGATAGATAGGGGATACCATAAATCCCAAGAGTAAGATATCATAATGATAGGCAGAATGATTTTTTAGGTTGAACTCCTTTTGTTGAGCCAACTGCGAAGCAACACTGTGATCGAAGAAATAGAATCCAGCTATCATCAGAGCTGGTATTATGGCAGCAAATATGTATGCTGGAGGAACTTTCCCCATATCCTGCAGTTTAGGTATGTGTTACATTACAAGATTTCTCATTAACAAGTTAATTAAAGATGGTTACACAACTTTTTCACACCTTAAGTACAGTCCAGTGATATACAGAAGCGGATTGCCAGGGAAGGGGACTATAGAGCCTTCTAGGAACTCCAGATGGAACTTTTCCTGGCACCATGAATGAGAGAGCTGACCACACAAGTACCATCAAGGGAACTCCATAATCAGCTATGAAGCTTCTAAACCAGCCTGCTCAGTTAACATGAAAATAAATTTACGAGACCCATTCATGAATGTTGATGAAATGACAATACATACTCCCCCGTCCCAATTTATGTGGCCGCGTTTGATTAAGCACAAAGTTTTACAAAGAAAGGAAGACCTTTAAAATATCTGATCTAAAACAAACCTGAAATATTTGTGCGTCTATAAATCATTTCATTAAAGGTACAAAGGGAATTTCAAAGTTAATTTGTTAATTTCTAATTATAAAAAAAAAAAATGACATTCTTTTTTGACAGACTACAAAGGAAAGTGTGCCACATAAATTGAGATTGAGTATTATCCCATTTTATGTGATCGTGGTGTTTAATTAGACACTGATTTTAAGAAGGAAATACTTTTGTGGTAAAAAGCAAGTCATCTATTAATCATCTCATGCATTTTTTCTAAAATATATAAAACGGTGTCTTCTATTTAGAAGAAACTAAAAAAAAAAAAAGTTTGTACTTAAAACTGGGACAGAGGGAGTACTATCAAATGTTTGGATTTACAAACCTGTGCCGTACCACCATGACCTTGCTTTCCTGCTCTTTAAGGCTGTATAGAGAAGGCCAATAGTGAATATGATTCCAAGTAGCCCGTTTGTGTAAAGCCAATGGAATTGATATTCCTCTGAACTTGGATCCTCCGATTTTGGAATGTGAAACTCGCTGACTATTCCCTGCAGAAATTATAATTGAAATTCAAATGCGACCTGATTAAGGGTATATTTGGTACGACGGAAAATGTTTTTCTAGAAAATCTTTCTTGAAAAACAAGTGAGTTTATTATTTATTTTTTAGTATTTGGTAAATAATTAAAAGATATAATCTAGCAAAATACTAAGAGATGAGATGAGGTGGAAAGCAGGGGTTCAGTGGTGGCGGGGGTGCTGAGGTGGAATGGTCAAAGGGTGGGGTTGGGGGCGTTGGGTGGGTGGAAAGTAGACAATGAACTTGGAATGTATTTATAAAACTGTTTTCCCTACTGCGGTCATTAAGGTGAAGTTATTTTTTCTCATTTTTAAGGAACTTGTTTCTTAGAAAAAATATTTTTCAAAACACTTTAACCTACCAACCATGAAAAAATTAGAATACCAAACACACCTAAGACTTCATTCCTTGAGAAACATAAATCTGTTTGTGCAGTTGGAATACCTTAATTGCTTCTTGCATGAAAAGCACGGTGATAAGCATGCCAAAAGTCTCTCCAGCAATCCTTGTAAATCTATTGACGATAGAGCAGGCATTAAATATTGCTAGAAGAAACAATATGAGAGCTGTCCAGACACAAATCCTGCAAAATTAAATTACATCATAGATATGAGAATGACGATATTCTCTATTGAACAACATCCTTAAAATTGAGCATATACTCCCTCGGTTTCGATTTGTTTGGCTTGATTCGGAGTAGGAGGGTCAAACTGACTAATTTTCGGTGTGAATTCGGACAGGAATATTCAACTTTTTTAAAAATAAAATTTACATATTTAGAAACTACATACTGTATAAAGTACTATAAGTCACAATAGTTAATAGTTCAAAATATTTAGAAAATATTTTAAAAAAATTTGGTCAAAGAAAATAGCATTTGACTGCATAAATAGTGCTAAGACAAACAAATTGAAGCAGAGGGAGTATTAGTTTCCAGCACAGTAACATACCATCCAGTCCAAGCCAAGTAAAGGGTCTGTCCCAAGTCTTCTCTATCTTTGGCAAACTTGTAGAGGTAACTGTACATAATGATAGTAGGTTCTGCAACTCCTAATAACAGAAGAGGTTGGCTACCCAGTATGGAATGAATGATACCACAAATAGATGTGGAAACTAAAGTTTCCACAGTGCTCAAGCTCCCATCTAACATATTCAAATCAAGTCAACAGGAAATTAAACGTATGGTCACTACAAAAATATGTGATCACAATATTCTTAATTATGAAGAAGTGAGTTTGAAACACTACTGAAAAAATAGGAATTAGAGGTGGACACATTCCATAGCTAAGCAGCAAAATCCGTCACTAATCCTATTTAGAGACGGATTAACAATGGATTATCATAAATTATGTTAGCTACGAGCAATTTAGCGACTGATTAGCGATTGGTATTGTAAAAAAACCTATCTCTCGGCTCAATTGTTCTCCAAAAGCAATCACTGGTAGAGCAGATGCAAAGAAGATATACGTAGTTGGAGCCAATATCCTGGCGTACATTTATATACAACAGATCGATTAAAAGCAAGAAATATGCAAATTCTTGTTTACAAATTTTGTTTTAAGAACAACTAAAGAATACTAGTAATAAAACTAATCCGTATATACCCTATTCCGGATCTGATTCCTGCAATCCAATCCTGCTTGTAGCAAGACGTTCTTCCTCGAATATCCTTTGCAATGCCCTCGAATGGAGTTCCAAGACTCTTCATGACCTCTGCTGAACCAAAATAATGAAACGGAAAAAGAAAAAACGAGTATTAATTCATTAATCAAGATACAGAAAATATAGAGTTATAAAAATTGTTAGGAGTACATACTAGTAGCACTTGATCTACTTGTCTTCTGCTTGTTAAGTTATCTATATAAACATGCATTACAAACAAAGACTAACTTATATGATGAAATGCAATAGTCATCTTATTCTTCACAAACAAAGTTTGTTTTGGGACAAAGAAAGAAATGTGTTCAAAATAGATGACCAAGAAGAATTTTACAGGACTAGGGGATTGAAATGTATCTCAATAAATTCTTGACTGTTATTACATAGAAGATCCAGAGACGTGATATGCATTCATCTATGTGTATACGGTAAAAATCGGATTTAAGCTAGACCGGTGAGACCGGGAATCGAGGGAAGAAAGAAACAAGCACGAGCATAAAGACTTTCTTTCAGACTGAAGGTATTGCACTACAAGTGGTTGATCAGAAGAAAGTGGAGGAAATCATTTGGTCCAGTTTCTCCATGGCCGAGTTGATCGTGACCGTTAGTCCGGTTTCTCCATGGCCGAGTTGATCGTGGCCGTTATTCCGGCTTCTCCATGGCCGAATTGATCGTGGCCATTAGTCCGGGTGATCAGTTACAAAAATTGTCACGCGTCAAGACCGTTCTGCCACATTGTACTACCAATCGTACGGGTGTCAGACCGTACGGCCCAACCTTATCCTTTTAGGGTTTCCTTTATGCCAAAGGGGCTTTATGTTGTATACAAGGCCCATAAGGGAAAACTATAAATAGGAGGCATTTCCCTACTTTTAAGGGTTAGCTCTTTCAAGATCAAGAACATTGTAATAGCAAAAATATATTAAAGCATCATTTCTCTCTCTCTCTTTAGTCCGAATCAGTGGATTTTTGTGGTTTTAGCTTATTCTTCCATCACCATTAGTTTAATCTTCTATAGCGACATATTCAATCAAGGCATTGATATATGTATTCATATACATGTATTAAAGCACGTAAATCCATAAATATTTCTCACAAACCCAAAATAGATTAAAGTTATCCACATATCCTATATCTCACTTACAAATTCAACTTATTTCCCAATTTCGGGGTAAACAGTTTGGCGCCCACCGTGGGGCTAGGATAATAGTGGTCTTTGATCTTGGTTTCTATCTCTTACCCATTAAGATTAAAAAAATCTTTTGTTCATCTCTGTGAAAACGGACCAAATGGCAAGCGGTGGACAATCACAGTCACGTCAACAACAACGAGATTGTGGCCGAAAATGAGAACGGTGGGCTATGGGGCTTACCGGCGAAGAGCCCGTTGACCCAAACCCCGTTGATTTGAGGGAGAGCCTCACCGACGCGAACACCGTGAACCGGGAGAATGCCGCCTGTACCGGGCCACCGATCCCTTAAATACTCACAATTCAATTACTTTGTCCCGGGCACAAGGCCAGAAAGTGCCGAATACCCCGGATGATATTAACTTACGTCTAATTTTTAAAATGTTGCAGGAACAGAGAGCAGCTACTACCGAACAAGGAGTCGCAATAGCCCAGTTACAAAGCAAAAATGATGAAACGGCCCCGGAGAAGACGAAAGGTGTTGCCGAGCCCAGAAGGGATGAAACATGGATGGTCGAGAGCAATGGGTTCGGAGCTGGTTCATCCACCGAAGTTTTGAGAATGCTCGAAACATTGGCGAAGCGGGTAGACTCGACTGAGAAGAGGGTGGAAACATATAACTCTCGGGTGGATCAGATCCTGGGGGCCACGCCTATTCTGAAAGGACCGGATTCGAAGAGGTACATTCAGAGGCCTTTTCCTCGGTGCGGCTCGAAATTGATCCCGAAGAGGTTGAAATGCCGATATCCGAAATATATGACGGTACAATGGACCCTCAGGAACACGTGACTTCATACACCTGTGCCATAAAAGGCAATGATATTGAAGAGGATGAAATTGAATCCGTGTTGTTGAAAAAGTTTGGGAAAACTCTGTCGAAGGGACCATTGACTTGATACGACCATCTGCTCGAGCATTTAATCACTTCTTTCGAAATGCTCACGGATGCGTTCATAAAAGCTCATGCCGGTGCCAAAAAGGTGTAGGCCCGTAAGGTGGATATTTTCTGTATAGCCCAAAGGGATGATGAGTTATTACTTGAATTTGTCAACCGGTTCCTAAAGGAACTGATGGAGCTCCCTCCGGTTCCGGAGGAATAGGCTGCACAAGCTTTTACCAAAGGACTCAATCCTCGGAGCTCGACAGCCTCATTCAAACTAAAGGAAAACTTGCTGGAATACGAGGCTGTGACCTGGGCGGATGTCCATAACAGATACAAATCAAAGATTCGGATAGAGGATGACCAACTTGAACTTCCCCCGGGGCCCGTAAATATGAACAAAAGCTTTGAGAGATCGAGGAAAAATTACGATCCGGAGTCAAGACCATCGAGGGAAAGATATCGGTCATACTCTCATTCAGAAAAACCAAGCTTCAGGTCGAAAAAATCGAGGATTGATCCCTGCCAATTCTCCAGCCGGGGAGATAAACGAACCGAGCGGCCATCGAACAGTCGAGGTCTGTCATTTAGAAGTGATGTCGGGAGCTCGGCTACCAACGAGAGACCGCCAAGGATATCGGAATACAACTTCGGCGTCAATACCTCGGATCTCGTCTCGGCCATAGGTCGTATCGCGAGAAGCAAGATGGCGAGACCATTGAGATCGATCCCGGTCGGCGGGACTCGAACGTGATATGTGAGTACCACGAAACTCGCGGGCACACGGGCGAAGCCGCCCGATTAAGAGAGGAGGTGGCCCGTTTTCGAAAAATGGTCACCTTCGTGAATTCCTGAGTGAGCGAGCTAAAGGCCACTACAAGAAAAGTGAGTCAAACAAATGGGTTGAACCGGTGGAACCTCAGCATATAATCAACATGATAATCGGGGGTATGGATGCGCCTCGGGGCCCGATGATGAAACGGACAAAGGTTTCCATTGTACGCGAGAAGCGGCACGGATTACATGCCCGAGGGTTCTATCACTTTCAGCAACGAGGATGCAGAAGGCGTCATTCAACCGCACAATGATGCGTTGGTAATTTCTATTCGTATTTTTAAATCGCAAGTTAAACGTATTTTGATTAACCCAGGTAGCTCAGCCAACATCATCCGGTGGAGAGTGGTTGAACAGCTAAGGCTACTCGATCAGATCATACCGGTAGCCCGAGTGCTCAGCGGGTTCAATATGGCGAGTGAAACCACGAAGGAGGAGATTTCTTTGCCGGTCAACATTGACGGCACGATTCAACAAACGGTGTTCTACGTAATCGAAGGAGATATGAAGTATAATGCATTCTTTGGGTAGACCATGGGTACATAGCATGAGGGCCGTGCCATCGACATTACATCAGCTACTAAAATTCCCGACCCCGGAGGGGATAAAAACCATCCGAGGTGAACAGCCCGCTGTAAGGGAAATGTTCGCGGTCAAGGAAGCCTCACCCCTTCCCAAAAATCGGATAAAAAGAAGATGAGTCACCGGGGGCAAGGACTCTAAATAGCAACTAAAGTACACGGGTTCGACAACGGAGCAGAAGGGGTTGGACCCGGAGCATGAAGAGGATGATTTCGGTGTACCCAGATCATTCGTCTTGCCGGATGACTCGGATGCAACCAAGTCTACAGTATAGGAGTTGGAGCAAGTCATCTTGTTTGAATATCTACCGGATAGAAAGGTATACATGGGCACGGGGTTAACCTCGGAGCTCAGGAATAAGTTAATTAAATTTCTTCAAGCTAATGCCGATTGTTTCGCATGGTCCCATATAGATATGACGGGTGTGCCCGGAAGTAACAACTCAAGCTCGGCCTCGACGGGAGATTTCCCGGTGGAAGCGAAGCGGAGGCCCGTAAGCGAGAACCAAAGCACGCCTTCGTAAAGGATGAGGTACCAAAGCTTTTGAAAATAGGCTCTATTCGGGAGGTAAAATACCCGGATTGGCTGGCTAACGTAGTGGTGGTGCCGAAAAAAGGTAATAAATTTCGAATGTACGTTGATTATAAGGATCTAAACAAAGCATGCCCGAAGGATTCATTTTCGATGCCTCACATCGATAGAATGATCAATACGACGGCCGGACATGAGATGTTAAGTTTTCTCGATGCTTACTCCAGGTATAACCAAATCCGGATGCACCCGGAGGATCAAGAGAAAACATCCTTTATTACCCGGTATGGGACTTACTGTTACAATGTCATGCCCTTCGGATTAAAAAATGCCGGTGCAACTTACCAATCAATGCCTAGTTAATGGGATATTTGAAGAACAGATAGGGAAAACAATGGAAGTTTATATTGATGACATGGTTGTCAAGTCCCTGGAAGCAGAGGACCATTTAAAACATTTGCAGGAAACTTTCGATGTACTCCGCAAATACAATATGAAGCTCAACCGGAGAAATGCACCTTCGGTGTCCGGTCGGGCAAGTTCTTGGGTTTCATGGTGTCTAACTGGGAAATTGAAATCAACCCGGACAAGATTAAAGCCATCGAGGACATTGAGGTGGTAAATAACGTCAAAGGAGTGCAGAGGCTCACCGGAAGGGCAGAGGCTCACCGGAAGTATAGCGACACTAAGTCGGTTCATAGCGAGATCCTCGGACAAGAGTCACCGTTTCTTCTCCTTATTAAGGAAGAAAAATGACTTCACCTGGACACCGAAATGCCAAAAGGCCTTACAGGAATTGAAAGATACTTTTCTAGCCTGCCTCTACTGCACACACCGAAAGTGGACGAGCAGCTTTTGCTCTACCTTGCCGTATCCTAGGTAGCGGTAAGTGGTGTTTTGGTCCGAGAAGAATCAGGTATGCAATTCCCTATATATTATATGAGTAGAACTTTAGGGGATGCGGAGACCCGTTATCCCCACCTAGAAAAATTGGCATTGGCATTGATAAGTGCTTCTAGAAAGCTCAAGCCTTACTTTAAATGCCATCTGATATGTGTAGTGACTATTTACCCTCTAAAGAACATCATGCATAAACCGGAATTATCGGGTAGACTAACTAAATGGGTCGTAGAGATTAGCGGATATGATATCGAATACAAACCTCGGACGGTCATCAAGTCCCAAATCTTGGCCCATTTTGTGGCAGACTTCACCTCGGCTATGGTCCCCGAGGTTGAGAAAGAACTTTTGTTAACCTCGGGAAAGGCTGCGGGTATTTGGTCGTTACACACGGGCGGGGCCTCGAACCTCAAAGGTTTCGGGCTAGGAATCGTCCTCAGAACTCCCGCCGGGGATACCATTCGACAATCCATTAGAACTATTAAATTGACTAACAATGAAGCCGAGTATAAGGCCATGATTGCAGGTTTGGAATTACCTCAAAGTATGGGGGGGGGAGGGGATTAATTGAGGCATAATGCGACTCTCTCTTGGTCGTTAACCAGGTGAATGGCGTCTTTGAGGTTAAGGACGAATGGATGCAAAGGTATACGGAAAAAATCCAAGTGATGCGCACCAGCTTTAAAGAATGGATCATGCGGCATGTACCGGGGAGCGAACGATGCTCGATGCATTGGCCAATTTGGGCTCTTCAGTCGAAGGGGAAGAGATTAACCCCGGCACCATGGTACAATTAATGAATTCGGCGATAGAATCCGGGCATGCTGAAATAAACACGATGGGCCTAACATGGGATTGGCGCAACAAGTACGTCGACTACTTGCAGGATGGAAAGCTCCCAAGTGACCCAAAAGAATCACGGTCATTAAGGACAAAAGCAACACGATTCTGCTTAGTGGACGGCCAATTGTATCGATGGTCTTTTTTCGGGCCCTTGGCCAAATGTTTGGGTCTCGGAGAAACCGATTACGTCATGAGAGAAGTCCACAAAGGGACCTGTGGAAACCACTCCGGTGCAGAAGCATTAGTCCAAAAAATTATCAGAGCTGGTTATTATTGGAATTGGATGGAGGAAGATTTGAAGAATTTTGTCCTGAAATGTGATGGGTGTCAAAGACATGCCCCGATGATTCACCAATCGGGAGAGTTGCTACACTCGGTAATGTCACCTTGGCCCTTCATGAAGTGGGGAATGGACATTGTTGGTCCATTGCCATGGGCACCAGGTAAGGCCCGTTTTATTTTGTTTATGACTGACTATTTCTCTAAATGGGTTGAAGCGCAGGCCTTCGAAAAGATTAGAGAAAATGAGGTTTTTGACTTCATATGGGACCGCATTATCCGTCATTTCGGTATCCCGGCCGAGATAACTTATGATAATGGTCCTCAGTTCGTTGGCAACAAAGTCAATGATTTCTTCGAAGGGTTGAAGATCAAGAAAATCGTATCAACTCCGTATCACCAGTGTGCGAACGGACAGGCGAAATCCACGAATAAAACAATAATTCAAAATCGAGGAAAAGACTTGAAACATCAAAACATCCTTTGGAGGAAGTACTACCGGAGGTATTGTGGGCTTACAGAACCACATCGAAATCAAGCATGGGAGAAACACCCTTCTCGTTGGTCTACGGGGCCGAAGCCCTCATTCCCATAGAAGTTGGTGAATCGAGTCTCCGATTCAGGTACACCACAGAGGGGTCAAACGAGGAGGCCATGGCCGTAAAACTGGATCTCACGGATGAACTTTGCGAAAACACGTTGGTCCGTACTACGGTTCCCAGGCGAGAGAATGGAAAGGTACTACGGCGGAGGGCCAATTTTTGACATTTCCAAGTTGGGAACTGGTGCTTCGGAAAGTAACCTTGAACACCAAGAATCCCAACGATGGAAAACCGGGTCCGGGCCCAGGGAAGGGCCGTACAAGATAACCGAGGAAATCGGCAAAGGACCATATCAGTGGAATCCATGGACGGCAAATGTTTGCGCAATAATCGGAATGTGGCTCATTTGAAGAGATCTACTTTGCTAAAAGGTATGGACACTTGTGTTTATTTATTAACCTTTTCTTTTTTTGAAGTCGAGTACCGGATAAAGTTAGGTGCTAGGTCCGAAAAAACGCGTGTTACACTCTTTTCCTTAGTACGGTTTTGTCCCAAAATGGGTTTTCCGATAAGGTTTTTAATGAGGCAACAAGTACAACGTGTTACTAGATAAAGATGAGGACAAATTCCCGGAAACTCGAGGCCACACCCTACGAGTGGGGACTTGATAGTGCTTACCCGATCTTGCAGCTCGGATAAGCACTAAGGGACTACTATACCCACATCGAGGTTTACCCCAGTTAGTCGAAAACGGAGGAGCTCAACAAAGCAAGTGAATTCTAATTAATGCTACCCCGGAAAAATCCTCGAGATTTTTGTATTTCCTATCTTCGCCTAAAGCCGGACCTTCTGTATGGGGTTTCGATGTAAGGACCAAACGATCAGAATGAATCGTGTCCATTTAATATTTGCTACGGCAAAACCAAAATCGAACCTTCTGTATTAGGTTTCGATGTGAGGACTAAACGATCAGAATGAATCATGTCCACTTAGTATTTGCTACGGCAAAAACAGAAGAAAACGGACAAAATTCTTATAGTATGTACGTACGAATACTTGCAATACAAAGATTATTGAAAATTCGGATTATTGCATTTCAGATATGTCTTCTTGTTAAAGCACCTACCCCGGTGATTACCGCCGAATTTCGGCATTGCTTTATTCATATACCCTACTCCCGGCACTACAGTCGAAATTCGACAAAGGAAACAAGGTCACATTGAACCGAGCCAAAGTCTTTAACACCCTCGAATGGGGACTGCTACATCAGAAATTGGTAAGGTAGGGATTCAAGTGTCCTAACCTAATCCATGATAAGTGAATAGTCGAAAAATATCGGTCCTAAAAATGCCTAACGTGATTCAGAGATGTTTGAATTCACATAGCATAAATAAGTCCCACGGGCAAACCACTCGATCAAATTCCGGACAAAACGTACCGGACGAAGAGAAAAGCCAATATTCAGGCACAGTCCGAAAAAATGACTCCGAGTCTCTGCTTGTCCTTAAAACGGACCGACAATTCGGGCAAAAGTCATAACAGGCATTCAAGCAAAAGAATAAAGAGAATCGGAACGGAAAATACACATTCCATATATGTAAGGTTTTTTACACCTGAAATTCCTACGAAGTTGAAAAACAAAAATCAAGCCAAAAAGGCAAAAACGAAATAAAAGATAAGTACAAGCCCTGATCTATTCGATGCGGACCGGATCCGTAAATGCTCGGATCGTCCGCCGGAATCTTCGGAGTCGATCGGCGGCTCTTGGCTTTTTCCTCGGTCCTTTTAGCTTCGAGTATCGGGGCGGGAGATCCGCAAAACCATGCTCGGCTTGCTCGAGGGTGGCCTCCGAGACTTCCACCGTTCATACCCACCCATGATCGTGGAATGAGCCTCGGCAGCCTCCACACTCCTTTGGGCATCTGCCAAATCATCCTCAGCCTGGGCCAGCTTGGCCACTAATTCATCTCTCTTTTCATCGAGGATTCTTTGGATTTAAGTGGCCGACTCGAGCTCTGCTTTGAGAAGGTCATTAGCCTCGGCCGTCTCCTCGAGTTCAGTTTTCAGCTCGTCGTATATTTGGGCCCTGTCCTCGGCTTTTCGCTCGAACACCCTCATTCTCTCCTTATACTTAGCACTCTCGGATTCAAGTAGCCGATGCCTCTCGGCCATGTTCACGGCATCAGACTTGACCGAGTCAAGCTCCCCCCGGAGTTGAGAGACAATGGTTTCGAGTTCACCAAGCCTCGAAAAAAAACGAGCATTATCTTGGCTAAGGCAGACCTGGTCCGCTTCCAAAAGCCGGTTCTTCTCGACCATCCCGGCCAATTCATCCTTTAGCAAGAAGGTTTTCGGCGTATTTGCTTCAAGCTCGGGTTGAAAGTTGAAAAGTGCGCGGCTCGATTCAATTCATCCTCTTCACTTGCAAAAAGTCTTTGGAACTTCTCCGTTTCTCGACCACAGGCGTCTAGCTGGCCCTTAAGGTCGTCAACTTCTTGATGAGCACGGATGAAGGCTTCATTGACGAGCACCACACTCTGTAAAGGAAACGAGAAGTTAAACTTGGATAAACAAGAAGCTAAAATTCACAATGAATTATGCAAGGATATGCAGATAAGCTTACTCGATTGCCCGCGTGCATGCCCTCGTTAATGAGACTCTGCCAGGGGACTCCGGTCATCTTCCACTTATCCGAGTCCGAGACAAGGGGCCTCAAGTAGCTTGCTACTCCCACCGGATGAGATAAAAAGCTGCAATCCTCAGGAACGGTGACCACGACCGATCTGGTCCTTCTATGTTCCATACTCGGGGCCGGGAAGATACGCACCAGGCTATCTCTCGAACCAATCTCGATGACCCTGCCAGCTGCCCTCGTGGCTCGAGGGATAGGGAGATATCCGAAATCGGTAGCTTCCGGTTGCAGGAGGGGTTTCTAAGAACATATCATCGAGATTGTCCGATCTCGGAGCAGGAGTAGGAGAGGCCGGAGTAGCACCAGCGGCCTCGGTAGGAGCAGGTGCCTCAGATGTTGCAGCTGCGTCCCCAGCGGGCAGTGAGCCGGTATCCACTAGAGCCTCGGTGTCAGGTATCGGCTCAGCTCCTTGTTCGTCCTCAGTAGTCGAGTTAAGCCCGGATCTCCTAGTCCTTTGTAGGGGAATCTCCTCACAAGAAGCATCACCTAAAATGTCAACGTATTCAATTGACCTTAGAGGAGCCGGGTAAAGGATTTCTTCCCCACCTGTGTGCAGAGCCGGAGCGGAAGGTCTTTCCCCGGCTGAAGGAAATGGCGAACGGTGGCTTCTTCCTCTGGAACAGACTCGACGGAGGGGGCCACACCGACCCTTCGGATAATTAAATCGGGCTCTGCTTCATCTCTTAGAGTCCGAACGACGCTCCTTGCCCTTTTCCTCGGTTTCTGCCCTTTGTCCGAGGGCTTTCTCCGCCTTTTATTGGCAGCAGCAATAATACGGGATGACCCCGCTGAATCAAATTCGGGTACCGGCACAGCTTGCTCGGCTGCTGTCTCCGGTCTGGGCTCCACCGAGCCCTTGGGTAAACCTAAATACCAAAGAGGTTATAGAAAGGAAAGAAAAAAGTAGAAGACACATTATATCCTAATTCAAATATAGTATTACCATGATTTTGGGCAACCCATCGGCCACGCGACAGGATTCCCCATGTCAGTTCTTCATGGGTGTGTTGATCGAGGAGTGCTCCAACCCACTCATTCATGTTCGGGACGGCCGGGGGTATCTATGCCACGGCTGATAAAAAGAGAAAAAGGGGAAATAGTGTGAATACAAGTGTTTGACAAAACATTCAAGAATAATTATTGAAGGGAGAACTGAGAAACTTACGGTTGTCATTCCACTCCTCCGGGAAGGGCATATAATCAGCCGAAATAATGTCCGCGTTCCTCACCTGAACAAAGTGCTCTAACCAACCCCGATCTCTGTCTTCATCCATCTTCGAAAAGATCGGGTTCCGGCCTCGCTTGGCGAGCTTTATCACACCCCCTCGGAATCGCCTCGGGGAATATAAACGGATTAAATGAGTCATCGTGAATTCCTTTTTTGCATCGTTGGCCAACAGCCGGAGGCAGGCCACGGCCCTCCAGATTATCGGACCAATTTGGGCCAGGGTTACGTTATATGTCCGGCACATCTCCAAAATAACCGGATCGATTGGGGGGTCAAGCTTGAGCGTAAAGGGATAGGTGTAAACGTACAAGAAGCCTTCCCTATGGTCGGTGATAGATTCGTCAGGCCCGGGGGCGAACACTTGCACCGGACGGTTATCCCATCCACAATCAGCCCGGACCTGATCAAGTTTATCCTCGGTAATGGACGAGGGATATCGCCTTACATCGTACCCTCTATCCGCAACCGAGGAAGGCTTCTCGACTTCAAATTCTTTGTTGTAGTTGGGTTTGGATGGTACTATGTCTAAAGCAGTGGGCTCAACGACGTTTTTTCCCTTGGGTTGAGAAGTCGACTCAGCTCCTTGAGAAGAAACCGAGGGAACATCCTGGGAGGTGGTTTCGGTGTTGGCAGACATTTGAATTAGGTAACGAAAAAAGAGGTCCGGTGAATTCGATAAGGGAGAAGGAACAAGTTAAAAAATAAGAAAGGGTGAAGCAGCAGTTGAAAGAAAAATTCAAAATGGCAAAGTGAGAAGAAACAAAGCAGCACTTTCAATCGAAAAACAGCAGATGAAAGGTTGACAAAGCTGGTTCTTACAATCAATGTAAGCAACAAGTTTGGGGATGAGAACGGTTGAAACCAGCAAAAAAGATGAGATAAAAATGATCAGAAGAGAAGAAGTAAGAAAGAAAAGAAGTAAAATGGTGAAATGAAGGGGTGCATGGCCTTATATAGGCGTGGTAACCCAGAAGGTTGCAGAGGTTGGCCAACCGGGGGTGCCACGTGTCCCATAATTAATGAGACATGATTTGAAACGACGTGCTTTACGGCGGCCGTTCGGGATGAGACACGTGGCTGATGGCAGCGGGACGTGACGTAACTGTTCCCGCCAAAATGAAAAGATAAGAACGAGCTTATGAAACCGCCGGTTTGGTGACTCATCCACTTCCCATTACTCCGGTAAAACTACGGTCTGGGAAGTGTGGGGACTATCTGTATACGGTAAAAATTGAATTTAAGCTAGACCGGTGAGACCGGGAATCGAGGGAAGAAAGAAACAAGCACGAGCATGAAGACTTTCTTTCGGACCGGAGGTATTGCACTAGAAGTGGTTGATCAGAAGAAAGTGAAGGAAATCGTTTGGTCCGGTTTCTCCATGGTCGAGTTGATCGTGACCGTTAGTCCGGTTTCTCTATGGCCGAGTTGATTGTGGCCGTTAGTCCGGTTTCTCCATGGCTGAGTTGATCGTGGCCGTTAGTCCGGGTGATCAGTTACAAAAATTGCTACGCGTCAAGACCGTTCTGTCATTGTACCGCAATCGTACGGGTGTCGACCGTACGCGCCCAACCTTATCCTTTTAGGGTTTTCTTTATGCTAAAGGGGCTTTATGTTGTATATAAGGCCCATAAGGGAAAACTATAAATAGGAGCGATTTCCCTACTTTTAAGGGTTAGCTCTTTCAAGATCAAGAACATTGTAATGACAAATATATATTAAAGCATCATTTCTCTCTCTCTCTTTAGTCCGAATCAGTGGATTTTTGTGGTTTTAGCTTATTCTTACATCACCATTAGTTTAATCTTCTATAGCAACATATTCACTCAAGGCATTGATATATGTATTCATATACACGTATTAAAGCACGTAAATCCATAAATATTTCTCACAAACATAAAATATATTAAAGTTATCCAAATATTTCCCAATTTCGGGGTAAACACTATGTATTCTCCAAAGACAAAGTGGAAGAGAACGATTACGTTATTTACCTGATATTTTGTCGTCTCAGTTCCCCAAGAAAATTACAGAAAAATGGAAATCATGCAGGAGAAGTTTCCAGGGACTTAACTTGTTTTGTTTCTAAAACAAAAAGTTATCAGTGCCTTAAAACATTAATGTTTGTTTAGAGATGCAAGCTGCATAAAAAAACAGCCTGGAGTTGGTATAGCTCTTACTTGCTAGTGGGGCCTCAAACATCGCGCCAAATATATTTGTGCTCTTGTGCCTAGGTCGTTTTTTGAAATAGAAAATCTTCCAGATTCCAAGAATTAAATTACTCGGTAATTCAACGCAAATATAAAATACTAGTGGCTCAAAACTCAAAGCCAAGGTCACGCATGATGACCTGAGCTAACTTTAAGGTTTTTCAAAGATTATGATTATATTACGGTACTCGTTCCAAGTCTTCTTACGTAATTTCCAAATATTATTTTAAAAATCTTGAAGATTCAATGTTCGAATTCACAATTAAAATTAAACTGTTTCACTTTCAAAATTCAAGCTTTGCTAAATTGGGATAGAGGGAGTAGTATTTTATTAGTAATTCATCAATCTAACTCCATCATCATTTAATATACAGAGATTCCATGATGATAATGAAAATCTCACTTATCTCACCATTGCCGTTTCATTCATTTGTTTCTTATGAGTTGTACTTATCATTAATTTATCTCCTTT
>NW_026726510.1:0-40577 GCF_029784015.1 Lycium ferocissimum
TTTTTTGCTCTTCTTTCTTCTTTACTTTTCTTGAAACTTCTATTAATATCATCCTCACTTATTCAATTAATCACATGGAAAAATTAATTAGTCCATGAGCTTGGGCCAAGGCTTGGCCGGCCACCCCCTCTCTTTGGGCCAAATTTTCTCTTCTTTTATTCTTTTGGCCCAATTGATTGTCGGCCTCGTTTTGAAATTTCGAAATTAATTTCCGAAATTCCCGATTTTGCCCCTCGCCTTTCCCGCTATTTCCACATTAATAGGTCATGAACAACACACACCTATGAAATAAAATCAACATAACCTTATTCTTTTCAAGCCCAATCTATTTCAAATTTTTCCGAATAAGCAAAGACTCGGGATATAACACAAATTGGTATCAGAGCAGTTCGTCCTGGGGATTGTCTGCAAAGTCGTGTCCAGTAGAGTCCTGTTTATGGTGTGAAGCGCGCCACATTTATAAACAGGAGGCTACTGGGCATCTAGGATGGTTACTCTTCTTTGATATCTTAGATCGTGCCGTAGAGCCAAGTTATAGGAAACGAGATTCCTCGTACTAAGTTTTGATTTCACAGGAGAAAGGCATTGATGTAAGAAAGCGATCAACGATGTTGGAGGTTACAAAGACGCAGTAAGTAACGGTATGAGATATATATGTCGGGTAGGATATAGAAGTACGATTGAAATACAAGTTGTGATCAAAAAGGGAAAGTAAATAAGAAAGTGTAACAGGTGCCGGTTGAGTTGGGAATATGAGGTAGGTTCATTATTTTTGTACTGTTGATGATAATGGGAGCCCTGTGAGGCCGCGGTATGATGCGATATGTATATATATATGTTGGCCCTGTGAGGCATTGTCGGTATTTCCTGTGTACAGGTTTTGAGATAGTAGCACTTACAGAGGAAACTCTGCCAAAATTTTTTCAGGAATAAAGAAAGAATGAGATTTAGGTTGTGATATGTCTGGAAACGGGGTCGTGCCTGTCACGACCCAGCCCCGCAGGCCGTGACTAGTGCCCGAGCTGGGCACTCGTACCCACCTATCAATTATATTCAGATCATAGCAAACATAATAAGAACTTATATGTACAGAAAGGCGCGACACCGCGTACACATATATACATATATCATACATAGAGCCTAAAGATATACAGAACACAATCGCAACCGAACAGTGCTACCCACAACCCACGTTTATGTCTACATGCCTCTAATAGTAATAACAGAATCATATGACGGGACAGGGCCCCGCCGTACCCTGAATAAATATATACACATATAACAAAAGAGTCTGTACCAAAATCTGGGCTCCGGACAAGGGAGCTCTCCAAAATAGCTGAGTAAGGATCCTAAGCTGGCGGCTCACCCAAACGAGTATCTGTACCTGCGCGGCATGAAACGCAGCCCCCGAAGAAAAGGGGGTCAGTACGGAATATGTACTGAGCATGTAAAGCATTAAATACAGTAAACTGAATCGCACGGAAATAAAGAGGACAGAAAAGTAGTACAGTAATCAGAAACTCACAAAGCTTATTTCGGATGTAAACCATGCTTTTCAAAATCATTAATGAACTGAGTAACATAAATAAAGAAATCATCATGAACATATGCATACATAACATGCCCCGACCCTCTAATGAGGGACGCGGTAAGTAAATTCATCATATATATGTACATGTAACGTGCCCCGACCCTCTAATGAGGGACGCTGTGAATGGAATCATCATATGCCATCCTCGCCACCTCCCCGTCATCATATCATCATCATATATATATATATAACGTGCCCCGCCCCCTAGTGAGGGACGCGGTGAACAATGCAGCGGGAATTGCACGAAACACACTCTGCCCGGACGCAAGGAAAGAAATAGCAACAGCTCGCACGAGCAGAGTAGTGAGAAACCATATGCATATAAAACATCATCATAGACTCAATGAATAAGTAAGTAGTCGTCGCTCGAAAGTCCAAACGGAAATGGTGTTAAGTTTCTTTAAAAACAAATTGTTAGACCGCACGGGGTAATTTCGGGGACCACGGATAGGCATCACCAATCCGGGCCCCCCCGTGAAGGTTAACATTATTATACGATACAAAACTTTCTACGAACGTTTCAACGCAATCCGGTTTCATCTACAAAATTTACGGACATTACTAGACATAGGATTCTTTTAAAAACGAAACCGTTTATGCAACATTCTACATTCTAACATATCAAAACATAAGGACCATAACATAACCATATTAAGGATGCTAACATCAATAAGGAAATATGAATCATAAACACGCCGACTTAAGAGTGGAGTTACTTCGAAGCTCATGTCATAGCCTAATTACACTAGGACATGCCAAGAGAAAGAATGGGTGAGCTTTACATACCTCGGTCACTCCCTAAGATAATCCAACTCAAGTCTCGGCTCTCCAAGGTCTACATAACGTCAATAGATATCGAACATTAGTCAAGACATTTAGGAATTCAATTCCAAACGAACATCAAATTCTACGTAAATTTCGGCAAAATTTTTCCCCTATAAATACACCAACCCCGAGATTTCAACTCGGCCAAATTCATCAACAACAACACCAACAACCAAACTAGGAACACAAATAATCAATTCAAAACGCATTCTACCATTAAACGCTATTTTTGCATAATCAACAACATTCACCATATTCCGCTATACTTACCTTAACTACTTACATTCAAACCCATATCCACGTTTATACATTCGATTACTAATCCAAAACCATTTAAATAATATCCAAGCACATTTTAAGCAATTCATACAAGATTTCAAACAATCCAACCACCTTACCCGAAATCTCCCCAACTCAACACAACGACACTAACGCATTTCTTCTTCCAAGACTCATGAACTATACTAACAATCTTCATTTTAACAATGTCATCATCTTAAATATAAAATTTACATAAGAGTTACATTGGCTTCCAAATCAGCCCACAACCTTCACAACTTCAAATTAATTCATTAAACTTCTATTATCAACATAGAATCCACACGACAACAACAACCACAACACTAAATAAAATTAATACATTCTTGGCACACATACTACACATGTACGGTTCCAACACCCTTCATACGGCTACAACATCAACATGGCATTTTCATGATTTCCATCCATTTCCACACACTACAACAACATACAAACATGCTAAATGCCATAAATCCATTGCTCCTACACACCACACACACACACGGCCAACACCCACATATACACGGCTTCACTATAACATCCATATTTCATGAATTTCACACATTTGTACATACTATAACATCCACAAACCATTCATAACATATAAAAGAGAAGATTGAACCATACCTTCTTCACTCCACTTTTCCACACGGCTAGGCCTTGTTCTTGCAAGAATGAGTGTTTTGCTTGTTCCAACAACTACTCCACGTTGTAGAGAACCCTTCAATTGGTAGAAAAACTAGAAGAGAATAATTGTTTGGTGATCAATTTCTCTTGCTCCTATTCGTTGAGCTGGCCGAATGGCCCCTTGTGTTTGTTTCTCAAAGTTTCTTGAAAATTCTATGGGTGAGGATGATAAAATAAGATGACTTGATCATCTTTTTATTGCACATATTAGCCAACCATGTGGCCATGGCCCACATAGGTGGCCGGCCACATGGCCCTTGTTTCTTTTTTTTTTTTTTTTTTTTTGTTGAATTTTCAACTTTCCAAAATAGCATAGTTTCCAAAATAGCTTTTGACCCCAAATTTTCCCTTAATGTTTTCATGCCACCTTATCATGCACACTTACATCTTAAAACACAATTGTGGTTGAAATCTCGACTTTGTATCCCGGAATGGTTTTGTCCTTAACTTATCGTGGTTGACTCGGATTATCCCGACGTACAAAATACGGGATATAACAGTGCCAATAGTAATGAAAAAAAAAATTTGACTAAGATACGAGCGCAGCCGACCTCGGGAAAGAAGTTAATTGCGGAATTGGGGATAACAATAATTGGAAGTTCGATATTGACACGGTGAAAAGAATTTGGAAAAGACTTATAGCCCTAAAAGGCAATCCAAAAAAAGGCTGGTAAGTCGTGATGGAGTGTTGTTTAAGGTGCCGATCGAATGGACAAGTAGGGACGAATTATGACAAGCCTATAGTTGAAAGGAGTAATAGTATGATTAAGACAAGAGTACGAAGGAAAAGAATCGTGATGGTTATGAACGTATTGATAAGACAGTTTGGGAAATATTGAAGATAAAGTTGATCAGAAAGGGAAGAGGTCTAAGAAGTATTATCACATAGGATTGATCACGAATGAGATATAATGTAAGTATAACGAGGAATGTTATGAAAATAAGAAAAGCCTAGTGAGAAAGTGGCAAAGCTACGATATGATCCATGTCATAGAATCTAACGACAAGTGTGAAACGGAAAGACGAGTTATAGAACGAATAAGGAAGGCTTATCAGTTTTGTAAGAAAAGTTTAGAATAAGGGTTGCACAGTAACGGAAGTGATAGCGAGAGCAAGAAAAGAAAGGATAATTGGAAAAAGGGAAATAAGTAAAAGCGAGACAACAAAAGATAGTAATAGACCATGACACGTGTAGTTAAGGATACAGTGCTAGGATTGACGGGACGGTGAAAGACTCGGTTACAGAAGGATGAAGAACGAGGCAAAATGAGAAATCGTAATCAGCGTCGATAACCAAGTATTTATAAGCAACAGCGATCGAGGTGTATTCCTCACCGTTGGGAATCTGGGAGTTTAAGACGGAAATGTAGTCATATCTAGAGGTAAAGAGTGAATATTGAGGATTAAAGGGAGTTGAAATAGAAATTGTGAAGTCAGGAGACTAAGAAACCCTTCTAATTCGGAGGGAAACGTGTTATGAGGACGTTTCGAAATCAGTTAGACTTCGACTTACTCTAAAATACGTGACAAAGGTGATGCGGTAGGGACGGCAGCTTTATACGAGCGTTAAAGTGTCGTATTCGCCGCAGTTCTAAAGTTAAGCGTGCAAAGCGAGAGAAATTCTAGGACGGGTGACCGGGAAGTTTTTCTGAAAATTCTCACAAATTCGACGCAAGAAGTAAATGAGGAGTTAGAGTGACTTAAGGATAAATTAAGGGTTTGAGGAGAGTGGGTCAAAACCCTAAAAGGTCGCTTAACGAAAGTGAATTAGACCGATAAAGAGGAAGAAAGTGCGCCACAATTCTAGGATTAGGGTGAGTCGGAATAGTTGTATGGAGGTATCTTGTAAGCAAGCTAGTAGGGACTGTATGTGTACATAGGTACGCACGGATATCCTCCGTACATAGTTAGACTGGCCGGATATATGTATTCCGATAATCAACGTGGCGGTATATGGAAGGCATTAATCGGACAAGAGTAACGAGGTTCAAGTGGAAAATATATAAAGAGTGGAAATGTTACAAGGCAAGTCGATGTTGTTTTCACTACAAGATAAGCTTGGAAAGTGTTAATACAACGATATTTGGAAAGGAAAGAAAGTGAGTAAAAATGAACGGCAAGGGGATCAAACGTCGGGATAAAAGTACCGCTTTTAATCGAGATTAGAAATACGGATTTAGGCAAAGTCTAATTGGGCGACAAGATAAGTACACCCTAAAAGCGGGGAAGCGAGGGAGAGAGATACAAGTGTAAGACGAATAAAATCGACTGGCAGTTGTCCTCGGGATACGAATGCGTGGGCCGCAGTAAAGTTCTTTGGTCGAGACAAGCTAGGGAGATCGAAAAGCCAGCAGTAAAGGAATAGAAGTCAGGGGAATAATCGAGATGGCGCTGAGAATTAATTGTAAGTATCCGGAATAACATGGTATTAGGAAATGGAGACTTAAAGAGGGAATATGACAAAGGAAAGTAACGAGTAGCTTACGGAGACATTGTGAAAGGTAGTACGGCTATACGGGATCAGGTTAAGATGTAGGCAATAGAGTGGTTGCTAGCAAAGAGAAAGTTTCCTATGGTAGAAAGTAAGAAAAGCAGGGAAAAGGAGTATGACAAGGTAGACTCCTAACAAATGCGAGCACGGAAGTAGGATGTGGAATGGTACGAACCAGGAGAAGGAACGATCGTGATTAAGATTAAATATGCAGGTCGTGCAAGGGCAGTCATGTTACCTATAAATATTTATACACGGGAGGTGAGACCAAGTAAATGCTTAATGAGAAAAGTTTAGGGTCGGTAACAACAATACGGTGATAATACTTTAGGTGCATTAAGGAAAGATGTTAGGATGGTTGAGATAAATTACCGAGGTGGAACTAGTACTGAGAACGAACAGGACACGGTTATGGTAGAATCAAAGATGTATTCCGATGACGATGGTAGGGGAAGAGAGGCTAAGAGAAAGTGAAATATAAGAATTAGTGAAGCTACGTTGAGGCGGTGCTTAGAATAATTTGACCACCTTCGTATATTCAGGTAAAGATTGCAACATCACGTGTGACGGGAAAGTTGGGAATAAGATCTAAGCAGAGGGACGACAGAAGAGTTCGGATCAAAGATAAGGGATGACGAGTGCTGAAATGTGTTGAAAATGTTACAAGACGAGTAAAGAAAGATTGTAAGACAATTTAAGCAAAGTGATCAGAACTAGTTGGTCACTAAAAGGAGAGTGAGTTTACATGCCGAATTCTTTTAGACTCATACCAGCTGATGACAGTTAAAGCTGGGAGCGACTAGGGAAGGTTATTATTTGAGGGGACTTCATCACTACTTGACAACCGACTCCAAAGACAGAGACTAAGAGCAAAAGGTCAAGTGACAATTAAAGTCTTTCAAAGGAATTGAGAAAGTTGAACCCGAGACATATTAGGCTTTGCTACATGGTACATAACGCAAGGAGGTTGCGTGCTAAAGATGTAGCTTCCGTTAAGGCACCGTGGCGGAATGATAACAGAAAGGAATGACTCGCGAGCTTGAGAAGAAGATGAAAGAGAAATATGATTGGTAGATGAGATTGCATGCTATGGCAATAAAGGAAACCCGAGATCCTTAAGACCCTATGCGACTAGTTGAACATTCGAGGACGAATGTTCTAAAGGGGGGAAGGATGTTATATCCCGCATTTCGTACGTCGGGATATTCCGAGTAAATTGCGGTAAGTTATGGACAAGGCTATTTCTCGATTTTGTTTTAATGCACAAAGTCGCTTATGATTTTATTGGATGGGAATATTAAGGAAAATTTGGGGCTAAAAGTGGAATTATGGGAATTAATATTTCATGAAATATGGGACCAAAAATGAATTATGAAAAGTTAGACATTTCATGAAAATTTAAATAAAGGTGAAGTTTTGGAAACTTAAATTCATGAAAAAAATGACCATGTGGCCATGCACATGACTTGTGGGCCATGGCCACATGGATGTTTAATATAAGAGCATAGAAGATGACTAATTAGTCATCTTTTCCATCTCCCACCTAGAAAATTCATGAAGCTTGGAGAAAAAAAGAAGGCAAAAAATTCGGCCATGGTGGCCGAACATGGCACCATGGAAGTGACCAAGAAAAATTATCTTTCTCCTAGTTTTCCTACTAAATGAAAGGCCCTCATTAACGTGGAATGGTTGTTGGAGCAAGCAAGGCAATCGTTTTCGCCAAACACAACTTTAGCCGAGTGGTGGAGTTGAGGCAAGAAGGTGAGATTTAATCTTTATTCTCATATGTTATGCATGGTTTGTGTATGTTGTGAGGTGTGGAAGTGAATGAAATTCATGAAAATATGGATATTGAAGTTGAACCGTGTGTGTGAGTGTGTTGGCCGTGTAGTGTGTGTTGTGTAGGAGTGAGAGTTAATTGAATTTAGCATGTTTGTGTGTTGTTGTAATGTGTAGAAAATGAATGAAACTCATGGAATGATGTATGTTGAGGAGTGGTGTGTGACTAGGGGCTGTTTGGTATGCAAGAAATGAATTAATGTTATCTAGTATTTTGGTCTGCCGTCGTTATGAATTCTATGACGTAAAATGAAGGTTAATGATCCAAGTTGGAAGTTAAAAACCGTGTGGGCTGATTTGAAGGTTAATGTGATCTTAATATAGTTTCTTGAATTTATGGAAATAATGTTGTCAATGTGTGAGTTGTTAGTGTAGTTGATGAATTTGGAAGGAAGAAATGTGTTGTTGATTGTTTTCTTGAATTTGGAGGGGTTCGGGTGGCGTGGTGTATTGGATGGGCTGATTTGAATGCTTTGTGGATAGCTTGAAATGTTCTTGAATCTTGATTGAATGACCTCGGATTATTATTTGAATATGTGAGCATTGGTATTGGCTGATCGTATGTAGTTTATTTGAATATAAATGAAATATTGTCGAATTGTATAGAAAGGAACTATTAATGTTAGAATGCTTTGAATCATTTAGGGATGTTGTTAGAATGGTGGTTGGTATGGTTGTTGTCGATTTAGCTTGAGTTGAATTCTCGGGATGTCGTGTTTATAGGGGAAATCTTTGCTCCAAATTTACGTAGAAAAAGTAATGGCTTGGAATTGGATTCTTCGATGTTTATGACTAATGTTCGATATCTATTGACGTTGCGTAGACCTTGGAGAGTCGAGACTTGAGTTGGACTAGCTTAGGAAGCGACCGAGGTATGTAAGCTTAACCTTCTTCTTTTGGCATGTCTTAGTGAAAAAAGTAAGTTATGACACGTACCCCGAGGTAATTCTACTCTTGCGATCCGAGCATGTTTATGATCCTTATTTGTTTCTTGATATTCATATTCTTAATGTATTCAAATTATGATCTTTATGTTTTTCACATGAATGGACTTCAAAGATTGCATAAAAGTTTATTTTCAAAAAGAGTTTGTTTCCTAAACGATTCCGAAACTACGAACGTCCGTAACTTTCACGTGAAGGCTCGGATCGCTTCGTTATGGTTGTAGGAAGTCCTAAAATGTATAATATCCGTAACTTTCCAGGCGGACTCGAATTGGCTTGACGTATGACTATGATTCCTATGGCTCTCTAATATGTTTATGAAGTTTGTTATGTTGCCGAGAGACGTCCGAAAGATTTTTGATATAACTATTGTCCCGATTTTCAAATGACGATTTATTTAGATTACTTCATTGAGTCTTTGACGATGTTTTATATGCATATGGTTTGTCACTACTCTGCTCGTGCCAGCCTCAATATGTCTTTCACTGCGTCCCGGGCCGTCAGGGCATGTATTCGTGCAATTCCATTGCATTATTCACCGCGTCCCTCACTAGAGGGCCGGGGCACGTTATATATATATATATATATATATATATATATATATATATATATATATATATATATATATATATATATATATATATATATATATATATATATATATATGTATAATGATGATGTGATGATATGGAGGGAGGTGGCCAGATGGCATACCGAGTCCCTTGCTAGCGGGGCCGGGACACGCATTCACCGCGTCCCTCACTAGAGGGTAGGCACGTTATATATATATATATATATATATATATATATATATATATGTATATGCATACATGATGATGACATGATTTTACTTACCGCGTCCCTTGTCAAAGTACGAGGCACGTTATATGTATACTTTATATATGCATATTATGATTTTACCTACCGAGTCCCTCACTAGAGGGCCGGACACGCTTATATGTTTACATGACGATTATATGATTTGATATGCATGATAAACGTTTTCAAAGGCAAGTTTTATGATTTTCTGTACTCATTACTTCAGTATGATCCCGCTTGTTGCATTTCATGGTTTACATACTCAGTACATATTCCGTACTGACCCCCTTTCTTCGGGGGCTGCGTTTCATGCCGCGCAGGTACACCCAGATGAGTTGAGGATATTAGCAGAAGATGTTCCAGCGGGATTGGCGAGCTCCATTTTCTCCGGAGTGCTGCCGAGTCTGAGCATTATGATATGGATTCATGATTTCATGTTAGAGACTTTGCAGACAGTGTCGTGTATGTAGTTTGTCAGTTTTGTAAGCGGCTCCATAAGCCGATGTATTGTGATGCATTATTTTCTGTGTTGTATACGATTACAGTGTCTTACTTGATTTGAAAAAGATGAAAAGCAAGTTTGTTTTCCGAAAATCTTTCATTATGTACTTATGTTATGCGCGAGGGCCCAATATGATTACGAGTGTCACGAGAATCGGGGTTCGCTTCGGCCAGGTAAGGGTCGGGTGCCCATCACACCCTACCGGGTTAAGGGTGTGACAATACTTTGGGTTGGCGTGATAGGTTGGGAGTGCCATATTACAGGGGAAACTCTGGTGAATTTTTTATAGAATCCCCAAGAACCAAACATTCGAGGTCGAATGTTCCTAAGGGGGGAAGGATGTTACATCTCGAAAATTCCGAATTTGTTGTCTTGTGAGTAGACTAATGTGAGCTTATGATGAATATGAAGTCCTTACGAGATTAAGGAGAGTATTAGATAGCTTAAAGTGCGTACCATGGGATTTCGACGTCATATGGATATGTGAGACTAAGTTTGTTGAAGGGAGTGAATGTAAGTCATGTTTGGAAGGGTTTTTGCGATCGTTGATTTGATATGTATTTAGCGATGTCTTGAGGGGATGCTATAGGGCCTATCGTATGTTTAATGAAGTGTTATATAAGTGCCAAGAAGGTTCCACAAGGATTAGAGGTTGAACGAATCCTCGAGACTGAAGTTCAGAAATTTCCAGTTTGTACGACCCGTTGTACGGACCGTATAATGGTCCGTAGAAAGCTGCCAGAGAGGGGTGATTTCCTGGTGGGATTATACGGTCTAATTATACAGACCGTATAAATTATACGGGCCGTATAATTGGCCGTATATCTGGGTCGGGCCAAAATTTCATTTTTGTTATATATGGCCCCCTTGTTCATTATTTCATTTCCTACCCTCTCTCCAAGTCTTAAGAGCTCCAAACCCTTCCCCAAGCATTTTCCACTCCAATCCAAGAGAAAACAAAGAGCAAATAGTAAGAATTGAAGTGTTCATGTGTTAGAAGACTCCCTAGGGTTAGTAGATTTCAAGATTTACTTGGGTATTGTAGCTAGGGTTTTGCACAAGTTGATAAATTTCTCCAAAGCTCATTATTATGAGATAAAAGGTTAGTTTTCATGTTTATTTCATGTTATCAAGAATGTTTAGTTGTTGAACAACTTGGGTAGAAGCAGAAAGTAGATGATGATGTCTAAATGTAGTTTTCATGATGTTTTTGAGTAGTGAGCTAACGTGAATCATAATTCTTAGTATGATATGGTAATAATCTTGTTATAGAAGGTAATAATGATGATGAGAAAGCGTTCTATGAAAAATGTGCAAAGGGTTGGTGTGAAGTTTTAAGTGTAAGTTGAATGTGAGAATGAATATGGAAGACTTAATGGAATGTGATCACTTGATTATGATATTGTGGATGTTGTTATAGTTGTTTGGGGTTGTTGTGTAATATGGTGGAAGTCGGTGAAATAGGGGAAATGGTGCCCAATTTTCGTTAACTCATAAATTGTTCTAGTTTGAATTTAAGAGTATCTTTAAGGCTTAACCAAGGTATGAATCCTTTTAAATGTATATTTTCCAAGCTTCAACGGTGAACGTTAAGTAGTTAAGAAGACAACGAGATATGTAAGGCTAACCCTTCTTTCATTAAGGCATGGTCCCATTGCTAAATACCTTCATATGAGTTCCATAACGTCTTCCAAATGACTTCATTCCTAGAATCGCTAAGGCTCATGATCCTTGATAAATCTCATGATACTATTGGTCCCATCCTATGATAGTTGATTCTCTAAGGAAGGATATAATGAAAATGATGATGACGTTGATAATGTTGAGAACGTGTATGTACTCCTATGTGTACATATTTATGTATTAAAGTATGACTACTAAAAAATCGAGCTTATATGGCCGGGTATGATACCTATCGCACGCACACCACTGCAGTTGGGTACGTATAACACTGAGCCTTTGTAGGGCCATGTATGTATAACACCGAACCTTATCATGGTCGGGTATGTAAGACACCGAACCTCTATGGTCGGGTATGATACTGCTACAAGCATAAATGTATGAAATGAAAGGTTTCCATTAGAAATAGGGTAAGTAAATACGATGAACAACGCTAGAGGTATAAATGGCTTCATTATCTCATGACTTCTCTATCTTATGTCATTTCTCATGCTTCTATTATGATGTTGATTATGCTTTACATACTCAATACATTATTCGTACTGATGTCCTTTTGTTTGTGGACGCTGCATCATGCCCACAGGTGGAGAGGGAGATAGACTTGATCCTTAGGCTGCTTATCCAGAGATTGCTTAGAGGAGCTCCATTTGATCCAGAGTCGTGTACTGGGTACTATTCTTTTGTGTATATATGGGCATGGCGAGGTCCTGTCCCGTCCTTATGATGATGTTTCATACTCTTCTTAAAGGCTCGTAGACAGTCATGTATAGTAGATGTCTTTTGCCTTGTCGGCTCATACTTTTGGTATATTATTTTGTTAGCCTCGTCAGCTTTTGTGTTTGAATATGGCGTAGTTGTCAATGTTGATATAGAAGTGTCATTGCCCAATGAGATTCGTATTATTGATGTATATAAATCATGAGTAGGCCATGTGGCTCACCTAGATGTGGATATGAATGTACGATGTGAGGTGCCGGGTGGGTTAGCACCGGGTGCCCATCATGGCCCTCCGGTTGGGTTGTGACACTTCGGACCCATAATATCCGAAGTCATTCCGTCAATGTTGTTCATAACATAAAACACTTAGCTCAACACGATCCTATCTCGAAAACACTGATAGCCATATCATACTAAGAATTTCTACAAATCCTTTCTCTAGTACACACATTGACTCATTCACTGCAAGGTACTGCGAAACTATCCAAAGGGTACCACACAAGCCACTTCCGATAAATCTAACATGTAGGTTATTTGAACTCTCACTTCTCACTCATAATCGGTCATGACTTCGTATTACTTACCCATTCTGTAATCTTACTTTCTCAAATCACACAACAATCACAAGCTCGTCTATTCTATACTAGACTACAATACCACCATTTAAATAAATTCAAGTACACCCAAGGGCACACCTAATTATTGCCACTCTCGTCTAACACTAGCCAATTCTCGAAGCCACTAAATCAATTACCAAATAAGTTTTGCACACCACCGAACCAACCTTGAAGATAGAATCACCCCATACACTTTACGCATTAGAGTTACCTTTCAATGTATCGGAGTCTAAACCGACTAAACTCTAAATCCAACTAAGCACATACTTGGTCTACAATGACCCACTTTCCTCTACCAAGGTTCCCTTATTCCACTCCTTATTTTGAATTCCAAAATGGTCCATTTACTCGAATAAGTTTAAACCTCGTCTCTGATTCACTAAATTAGAACGTCTCCATTGTCGAACCTAAACACACCTAACCATTCAAGCAACTACACCATCAACTCAATCGGATAACAACACCGATAAATAACAAAATGCACCGAATCTATACAACAAGCAAAGGTTCTTAGTCTCAATCCGATACTGGACATAACTCTCAATAGTTGCTTGGTTACTAGAATCTCACTCTTGTAACAGTCACAAACACATTCTCATAAGCATGCCAGATGCTAATTATTTCCTTCTTGGTGCTCAAGAGTTTTCTATCCAAATCCTGTTTATCACGACTCAATTCCATGTACACAACAAATACCAATACCAATCCCCTTAAGAATTCGGATTCTCTATGCTCTCTTACAATAACATCCTTTTATTACTTACTCTTAACTTCTCTTATCTACCACACGCAATCACTACACTCGTCTTCGCATACCAATACTAAAAGCTTAACCTTTGTGAAAACATTGGGCTGCCCTAAGTTCACCCGTGCCACGCATACTATCACAAACCTTATCGAAGTCAAAACCGTTTTTCCCCAAAACCAATCCTATCCCCAAGCAGATCGCTCTTTCTAAGCCCCCATGCATTAGCCATTTCCGAGCAACCGACCACTAGGATCACAGATATCCTGCGGCCAACTCCCCATTTCTCAACGAACCAACGATAAAACAGTCTTAACCAAATTCCCACAGCGGAAACTCAAACAATAACTAGAACTGAACTTGGTCAAGCACCCGAATCAAGACGACACATCTCATATCATATCGCAACCTGACATACAAAATCGATCGCACATAATTTAGAGCGGGTTTCTGCCATTCGAGGGAGAATACAATAAGAATACATAGATACCAATTGGAATCACCTAGATACCAATTGGATTGGACCCTACCGAGATACCAATTCGACCAAAGTAGCATGACTAGAAAGAATGAAGGGAGTTTTCCTAATATGCCGCATAGCCTCTCGTGGATGGGTACAGACGTCTCCGTACCATTCCACGAGACTCTACTACACACTGCTCTTGTACCTAGTAGACCGGTAACCTAAGCTCTGATACCAACTTGTCACAATTCAATTCAGGGTCGCGCGAGCACCTATCTTTCCCACCTCGGTAGGCAAACCCTCTCATTGAATACATATCAATTAAATAAGGACAATTCATTTAAACCAATAGATGTTTAGAAATAACAGCGGAATATCATAATATTTATGTAATAAACTCAAGCGTTCATATGATTAGAACAAATACATGATTATAGACTCAATCCATCTGCCCATGAACTGGTCTAGACTAGTACAAGAACGACTAATGACTTCAGATTACCACTACATTCTAAGACTCAACCTCCGTCCTGGAATGAAATGGGAGGAGGCCTTCCAGATAGGCACCACGTATTTCCACATATGCTTTTATCAATCACCTGAAATAATCTACACACCAAAGAGGGTGTAGCAAGTGCAATATCAGTACCAACCACGCGTATTGAGTAAGTATCATAGGCCGACAATGGTTAGTAACACATATCAGTAAAAGAATTCACAGATAAACAGGATAACAACCCAATCAAGTCATACATCTATCTACCACACACTGTATATCAATACCTTTAAGCATTAAATTCACTCTAATAATTCACCAGTCAAGCTCATAATGATCTCGGAACTCACATATCATTAAATCGATCGCTTCAGTCTAGTAGTCAACTCATCATTAAAACACCCGTTATCCTACATCACATAGAGACCAAACATATAACAAATCTTACGGACGGTCTGTGGGATACCTCAACAAGTTCGATCAATAAATCCAGATCTAAGTACATGTCATTGCCTAAGTAAAGCATCTAATCCCAAATATGCCAAGTCTGAATAAATCAATCCGAATCCATTCATCACAAGTAAACACCAAATCATCTCAAACAAGCCATAATGCAATGCAAGATGTATCAATGCAATGCAATGCAAGATGTATGAATGCAATGCCATGCCATGCAAATGAGGTGTATACATGTACTCCGGATGGAAATATCGACGTATCGGTAGCACAACCCAGTGTGACTCGCGAAGTCTAAGTACCACCAGTCCCCGATCTCTGCCCAACAGACAGAGGGGACCCTGGCTAATTACTCACAGGGGGACTCTCACCAGCACCTTGGGGGACCCGCGGAGTCCATGCACTAATAACAATTTCGGGATAACATCGGAATCGGCCATGCAACAATGATGCCGGAATAGCTCATCCGACATCGGCCACCTCACAGTCACTCAAGTAAAGAGTTTATCAAAATATCAGTTTCGCTCAATCAATGATACCGAATCATCACCGAGTATCGGCCATGCGTCATGAATATGAGAGAATGTATGCATATGTCAATGATTTCAAAATTGAACCTTGGACAGCCTTCTCACAATCACTCAAGTAAAAGAGTTTGTCAAATACCAATTTCATATAATCAACGATTCCGAAATGGATCTTCGGACATCGGCCTTTTCACAATCACTCAAGTAAAAGAGTTTAGCAAATATCAGTTCCGTTCAATCAATGATACCGAATCATCACCGGGTATCGGCCATGCATCATGAATATGAGAGAATGCGTGCAATGCATATGTCAATCATCAACAATCAAGTTCACCATCACAAGTACCAACAATGGGGTATGCCAACAATGTACCATATCACAATACCAACAATGGTATGCCAACAATATATCAATATCACAAGTACCGGCAACGGGTACGCCAACAACGTATCATATCACAATACCAACAGTGGGTATGCCAACAATATATCAATATCACAATACCAACAGTGGGTATGCCAACAATATATCATATCACAACACCAACAGTGGGTATGTCAAATCTATCCAAATCAGGACGACAAAACAGAATTCGATATCTACCAACTACACATGGCATCAAGCCAACACAATAGAACAGTCAAACACAACACAACAGGGTGGCTAGTCCCACACACAACAGGTCAACCAATCGATATACATTATTGCCACTTCCTTAAATTAGGAACACGAATCTCACCCTACACTCAAAATCCCTCGTCACTACTCATTTTGGACTCAATCATAATCATTGGTACATTTTATCCTCCCATTTATCCACTAGATTCACTTTTAATGGCATAACACAAGTAATCACATATTACGAGAAATTTTCATTATTAGGCACAAAAATAAATTTCACCCGTTACTCCCAAGTCATATAAATCCACCGATGTTCAAGAAAACCTACATCAAATAACCTAAGGAATCTACAGGCCACAAGCCCGAACAAACAAGTCACACAATAATACTATCGTAGGATTCCATCCCAAATCTCCAATTTCCTACACATGTATTCTCCATTCCTTCTAATACAAAAATATGGGAAACTAACCGAAGTCTACTGAAGGGAAGCCATAACCTACCTAGCAGTCGAACAGGTGCCACGAACCCACAGGTTGCCTTGTCTTTCGAAGCATCTCCAAATAATGAAACTCTATCACATATGAATTCTAAGTAAGAAACCATGAATAATGATACCCATATTGGCTACTTTCTATTCGGGTCAAATTCCAACTCGTAATTTAGGAAAAATGGGTCTCAAGGGCAAAATGAGAATTTTATGACCAAAATACCAAATTCAATACCAAAAGGTCAAAACTCATTACTTTAATTATAGGAATACTCAATTAATTCTTAAAATTATCATTAATGTGAAAACTCCCAAATTTGGGTCTAAGAACCCTAACTTTAATTCATACAATTTTACTTCTAAAAAGGGAAGAAACAAGTTTATATAGTTCTTAACCATCAAATTCATGATTAATGAAGCTAACCCAACCAATAATAAAAGATTTCAAAGCCAAGAACCCATTAGGAAGAAAACCCATAAAAACCCTCTTTGATTCTAGTCATTACAAGGTTGAAATCATGTTTAGAAGATCATAATGGATAGATATAAGGTTAGGACACTTACCCTAGGAAGAAAATGGCTCTCTAGACCTTCAAGTCGCCTCCAAGAGTGCTTACAATGAGTTTAGAAGTTATGGGAAATGTCTAAGGGCTTTAGAAGGTTTTTAAATGAAAATCTGGCCCATCGGCCGCTATGGATGTCAACAGGCCGCCATGGCGCCACTGCTATGGTGGTCGCCCTACCGCTATGGAAGTCACCCTACCGCAATTTTGTCTTTTGAATATGTCACGACCCAACCGGATTTTTGTAGGGCACCCGGTGCTAACCCACCCGGGCACCTCTTTACATACTTTCACATTACATCTCGATGAGCCACATAGCTAAATCATACTTTTCATTCATCATCATTTTAATCTCATTGGGCGACAATTCATTTATATCAACATTAACAACCATGCCCAAATAAGTGTACATAAGC
This sequence comes from Lycium ferocissimum, assembly GCF_029784015.1. Lineage (NCBI taxonomy): Eukaryota > Viridiplantae > Streptophyta > Magnoliopsida > Solanales > Solanaceae > Lycium > Lycium ferocissimum. The sequence continues at coordinate 17,791 of NW_026726510.1, forward strand.
CGACGAGGCTTGACAAAATAATATCCCAAAATATAGGCCGGCAAGGCCAAACACATCTAACCATATGCACATGTCTACGAGCCTCTAAGAAGAATACGTCATATCATATAGGCGGGACAGGACCCCGCCGTGCCCATAAATATGTACACAAAAGAATCTATACCAAAAGCTGCAGCTCCGAATGAAATGTAGCCCCGCTATGTAGTCCCTGAATAATAAAGCTATGGATCAAGTCTGTCTCCCTGGCCACCTGCGGGCATGACACAACGTCCACAAACAAAGGACGGTCGAAGAATGTACTGAGTATGTAAAGCATGATCAATATCAATATGAAAGCATAATAGACAACATACGAAATAACATAGGATGGGAGATAATAGTATCGTCGTCATAGCAATTACTTACTTTCCATAGGGACATTCTATTTCTATTGCATATCCGTGTACACACGTACCATACCCGTACTCATTTACCTTTCGTATCCACTTTCGTATTCGTATTCATATTTCCATTCATACTCATGTCATATACATTGCATATACATAGTCTTTACATAGCATTCACATATACTTAGCATATCCGTACTCATATTGATGTCATATACATAGCATTTATATAGCATACCCGACCACGAAGGTTCGGTGTTTCACATGTCCGGCCCTACCAAGGCTCGTTGTCATACATACTGCCGGCCCTACCAAGGCTCGGTGTTATCCGTACCCATGGCTGATTTGGTGGTGAGCGTAAATTTTTTATATATATATATATATATATATATATATATATATATACATATATATATATATATATACATTCTATCTGGCCATATGAGCTCGGGGTTTCATGGTAGCCACACATGGGCACATATACATATAAGCTCAAAAGCATCTTTAGCATTATTACTATTGTCGTTCATTATATCTATCCTTAAGGGATTACTCGTCATATAAGGAATTTAGTACAATCGTATCATATTCGAGAATCATAAGCTTGGTAACTTTTAGAGATAGGATCATTGAAGAATATCGTAGGCTCATAGGAGGATAGACATTTGGCCAAAGAACCATGCCTTATGAAAGAAGGGTTAGCCTTACATACCTTTTCTTTCAACTATTTTATCACTTTCACGTTCTCCTTCAATGCTCACGTTTCTACCTTCATTAGAGTTATACTAGCATTAGAAAATCGATAGCTTAGAATACTTAACTAAAGCTAGAGAAAATTGGACAACATCTCCTTTATTTATACAACTTCCTCCATATCATATATCAACTCCCAAACATCAATAATAACATTCACAATATCATCACAATAGCCTTTATTTACCTACATTATCCTTACTTCTCAATTCACTTCAATTCATCCATATTCATGGTCATATCACACAATTACGTTCATTCACATATGACATATACCCCATGTTCTCAACATCATTTATAACATGATTATAATCATAATTTATCGAGAATCATGACTCAATCCAAACATTTACTCAAAAGTGACACTATTCCACATTCATGACCCATTTCCTATTTCCTTATGTAATCTAAGTGTTTCAACTTTCAAATACCTTAATCAACATGGAAATGTCATAAAAATTACCTTAGATGGTGTGGGAATGAACCTCGGGTTCAAACGCCTTACTTGAGCAAAACCCTAGTTTCACCTTCACTTGGATTCTTGTCTTGGATGAACTTTAATGGGTTTCTTATACTTGATTCACTTGGTTTGATGAAGTTGAACACTAATTTCCCTTGAAATCTTGTGGGAAAAATGTAGAGAGATGTTTTAGAGATAAGTGGAGTGAAAGGTGAAATGAAATAAATGAAACTTGGATCCTTATTTAATAAATCCATTCTGACCCAACCAACTTCTACGGACCAACATACGGTCCGTATAATTTATACTGACCGTATGTCTGGCCGTAGATTTGGTCCGAAAGGGGTCTCAACTCGGGCTGGAAGTACGGCTAAACATATGGTCGGTATGTTCTATACGGCCAGTATGTTTGGCCGTATAATGCCCAAAGGATTCCGAACTTGTTCTCGTCGACTCGTTTGATCTCCAATCCTTATGGAACCATCTTGACACTTGTTTATCACCTCATTAATAATCTAAGGGATGTTATAACTCTTCTCCAAAGCCTCATTAAATCGTTGTTAACTCGTTACTCATAAATTCTTTCTGATACTTATCATATGCATTGCCTTCTCTTGGCAACTTTCTTGTCTAACATCGAATGTCTTTGAAATTTTACTTAAGGTCATCAAATGTCGTTCTTTACTTATTGAAACACCGTATACTTCATACTCTTCTCTAGTCTATTCACTGCGCCTCAACGAAAAATTTTTCGAGGTGTTACATTCTTCCCCCCTTAATAACATTCGTCCTCGAATGTTAAGCACTCGGGAATTCTACGAAAATTTCGCTAGAGTTTCCCCTATAATATGGCACTACCATCCTATCACAACAACCCATAATAACAATGCCTCACAGGGCCACAACATAATAGCAATAGAATTTGGCTACACACGACCCAAATGCATAAAAAGAAAAACATACATACCTTATGATCTTGATGTTTCATCTTGGCCCTCTTCCGGGGGCTGAAATAAGTGTGGATACTTGGATTTAATAATTTCTTCCGCTTGATATATGTCATCTCTTTCGAGGTTATTGTTTCTCCACAAAACCTTAACTGAGGCCACTTCTTTGTTTCTAAGCCTCCGTATTTGCCTATATATGGCAATGGGTATCTTTTCATAAGTCAACTTTTCTGTCACTTGAACATCACTTTGGGGACGATCCTAGTAAGATCTCCAACACATTTATGAAGCATCGAGACATGGAAAACCGGATGAACTGACTCCAAATCAGGAGGTAGATCTAACTCATAAGCCATTTTGCCTACTTTGTGCACGATCTCATAAGGCCCAATGTATCGGGGACTTAACTTCCCCTTTTTGCCAAATCTCATTACACCTTTCATTGGCGACACTTTCAAGAATACCCAATCTTTAACTTGGAACTCTAAGTCCCTTCGACGATTGTCTGGATAGGACTTTTGAAGACTTTGGGCTGCTAGTAACCGATCTTGTATGAGCTTAACTTTTTCTATGGCTTGCTGGACCAAGTCTGACCCTATCAATTTAGTCTCTCCTAGCTCGAACCACCCAATTGGGGATCTATACTTTCGCCAATATAAAGCCTCATACGGTGCCATTTGAATGCTAGAATGATAACTATTATTGTAAACAAACTCAATGAGTGGTAAGTGTTCATCCCAATTACCTCCAAAATCTAGCATACATGCCCATAACATATCCTCAAGAGTCTGAATGGTACGTTCAGCTTGTCCATCAGTCTGTGGATGAAATGCCGTGCTAAGGCTCACGAGTCCTCAAACCTCTTGGAAGGACTTCGCAAATTAGCCGAACCGAGTTTCTCTCGTCCGAGATAATAGAAATCGGAACACCATGAAGTCGTACTATCTCTCTTTACATAGAGCTTTGCATAATCTTCTGCTACATACGTCGTTAAATGTAAGAAATGAGCCGACTTCGTGAGTCTATCACAATCACCCATATAGAATCATACTTACGGCGAGAACGGGGGTAATCATCCGTAATGAAGTCCATATTAATTACTTCCCACTTCCAAGTTGGGATTGCTATAGCTTGCAACAATCCACCCGGCTTTTGGTGCTCGATTTTCACTTGTTGACAATTGGGACATTGAGCTACAAATTCTGCTATATCTTTCTTCATCCCATTCCACCAATATATAGGCTTCGGATTATGATACATTTTTATTGCTCCGGGGTGGATAGAATAACGGGAACAATGAGCTTCTCTCAATATTTGGTGGCGTAAACCTGCCACATTAGGAACACATAATCTGCCTCGACATCAGAGAACTCCGTCTCCTGCAATATCAAATGATGACTCCTCTTTCTGAGGGAGTGTATCTCTGTAATGTATTAGCATGGGATCTTCACATTGCCGCTCTTTCACTTCCACTACTATCGACGAGACTGTTGAATTCTGAATGGCAGTTCCCCTGCTACCTGAGTCCCCTGCTCGAACTCCTAGGCTAGCTAACTGCTGGAGCTCATGAGCCATTTCTCTTTTCTATGGTTGTACATCACACAAGCTTTCTATGGATCTGCGGCTAAGAGAGCCAGCCACAACATTTGCCTTTCCGGGGTGATATAGAATGTCAACATCATAATCTTTTAGCAATTCCAACCATCGTCGTTGCCGCAAATTCAACTCCTTCTGTTTGAAGATATACTGAAGGCTCTTATGATCTGTGTAAATATCCCTCCACATCTTTAACGCATGAATTACCGCAGCCAATTCAAGATCATGGGTTGGATAGTTCTTTTCAGGTTTTCGTATTTGCCTTGAAGCATACACAATCACCTTACCATGTTGCATCAACACACAGCCTAGCCCAATGCCGGAAGCATCGCAGTAAACAAAATAACCTACCAATCCCTCTGGAAGTGTCAGGACGGGTGCAGAAGTCAATCTATCTTGCAGTTCTTGGAAACTACATTCACAAGCATCTGTCCTGTTACACCTCGGAAATTCCCCCTTAGCGTACAAGTGAATAGAATCATGAAGGGCATGATGAATAAGAGGTTTGGGATTAGTGAGAGATAGTAGTTGATGGTCCTAATTAAGATTTCCAAAGACATTCGAGTTAAGGAAAGAAAGTTATTAAGGAAAGCAAGCCATATGTTGGGTATCGGATAAGAATTTCGAGTATTGAGTTAATGATGTCCTAATGACACCTTGAGGAAGAGTTATAACGTCCCTTAGAATGGTATTGAAGTGATGAACAAGTGTTAAGAAGGTTCCATAAGGATCGGAGATCAAGGAGTCGACGAAACAACTCTCGAAAAAACTGGACAACCTACGGCCAGACATGCTGGCCGTATAAAATGTATGGACCGTATGTCCAACCATAGATTCAGTCCAGTATGGTATACTCCACTGGACCACATCTACGGCCATACATACGGCCCGTAGAAAACATACGGACCGTATGTTGGTCCATATATCTTTAATATTTGAATTCATTTTATTAGGGACCTCTTTTCCATTTCATTTCATTTCACCTTCCACCTCCACACTTCAAGAAAACTCTAGAACCCTTCCATACACTTCAACCATAAGAAAACAAGAAAAAACAAAGATCATCAACAAGAAATCAAGTGAATCAACTAAAGGAAACCCATTAAAAGTCATACAAATCAAGAAAACCCAAGAGAGATTAAATAGGGTTTTGTGCAAAAAGTGTATCATCAATCAAGGCCTATTCCTCCATCATCTAAGGTGAGTTTCATGACATTTTCATGTTATTTGAGGTATTAATAAGTTGAAACACATGGATTGTGGAAGAGTATAGAAAATGGGTCATAAATGTGAGGATAGTGTCATTATTGAATAATAGTTGAGTTGAATCATGGAAATGGTTGTGTTGAGATTATAAATACGTTATAAATCACATTTAGAACATGAAATAGGCTTTGGATATGAAAGAATGAGACGATGGACTTTTTTCATGATTATGGAGAATTGAAGTATAATTATGAAATGCAAATCATGTGAATGAATGACAATTGTTGTTAGTGATATTGTGATGATTGTTATGAACGTTGGGAGTTGATATGGAATATGGCGGAAAGTAGTATAAACAAAGGAAATGCTGCCCAATTTTCTTTAGCCTTACGAGGCACGTTCTTATGATCGTAAAGCTAATGTCGATACGAATTCCATTGAAGTACGAACAAGTGCATTAAAGGAGAACGAGCAAGCGATAGAATAGTTAAGTGACAAAGGTATGTGAGGCTCAACCCTTCTTTTTAAGGCATGAATCTTATGCATGATTTTCCTCCCTCTTCGTGACTTTTCTACATTCCAAAAGACTAAGGTCCCATGTTCATGAATGGTTATACGAGACAAGAAATGTGATATGAGTACGATGATGATAATGCCAAGCTTAAGTCTAGAGACCACGATCTAATGTATCTACGAAGCTAATGATGTTTACTATGATACACTAATGTATTCTTCATGTACACTCACCTTAACGTAGTCCTTCCAAGGTGGGATATGACGACTATGGTTACTCCATAAAGTAATCGGGGGTTTATGACCTTACGTTACCCCGACATAGTTAAGGTGGCTTTCAAGTCCTAAGGTATGAGTTGACGATATATGTATAATTATATGTCCATGAAGTGAATGATAGTGATGAGTCTATGATGATGTATAATGTACGATGATAAATGCATGCTATGTATGATGATGTGATTCCACCACGCCTAATTGGCCGGACATGTCACCGCTACGGCGGGCTGCTATGATTCCACCGTGCCTAGAGGGCTGGACACGATCACCACTAGTGGGCTGCATATGATGGTTACCCGGACGCGGGTTAACGACATGATGATGTATGATTGATGTGATGATGCATGTATGGCATGATGATGTATATGTGATATGATAAGGCATACGCTATGATAATGCACATGATATACTTATGTATGATGTATGTATATGAAATGTACCTACGCTTAAAAGAGTACACAGGTTGTATTCTCATCTCATGACTTATGATATTCTTATTATGCTTATTTCATTCCTTCCCTACATACTCAGTACAATATTCATACTGACGTCCTTTCTTTAGACGCTGTGTTCATGCCCACAGGTAGACAGGGAGGTGATCCAGAGTCATAGGAGCTAGCGGCTGACCGGAGAGCACTCCATTTTTCGGAGGTGCCGTTGATTATTCTTATGGTACATATATATATACATATCCATGATTGGGAACGGCGGGGTCCTGTCCCGTCTATATGTCTAGTACTCTGGTAGAGGCTCATAGATACGCAGTGTGGGTGATATGGTTCCATAGTCCTCATGTATATGTATGTATATATGTATATATTATTTGATAGCCAAAGGACTTATGTTCATAAAAATAAAAATGTTTCAAATGATGATAGATTTCCATGATTATGAGTGCATGTTATGAATGAGAGCAGGTGAGCAGTAATACGAGTGGTGTTCGGTGGTTCGCCCCGGATACCCGTCGCGGCCCGTAGTTCGGGTCGTGAGAGAAGTGGTATCAGAGCAGTTCAGTCCTAGGAAGTGTCTACGAGCCGTGTCTAGTAGAGTTAAACAGGAGGCTACAGGGCATTTAGGAAAAATGACCATATTTCTTCATATGAGATCGTGCGATAAAGCCAAGTATAAGATTTAAATCCTCCCTAATGAGTATGTTGTGATTTCAGAAATGTCGCCAAAAGGAAAAGCTAAAGCCGCCCAGAAGGGCAAGACTACGACAAAGAGACGGGCAGAACGAGAGCCGCCTATGAATGTAGATGAGGATGTATCGCATAATGAGGCTCCATCTAATACCTCCACTACTCCGCCTATTACGGAAGAGCAAGAAGGGGCTTCAGCTCCAGCTCCCATGCCTCCAGTTCCTCCACCGGCTACTTCGGGTCAACAAGTGACCGAAGCTATTCATTTATTTACTCAGTTGGTTGCCGCCCAGGCACAACGGCAAAACGCGGGCCCAAGTGATTGCTCAGCTAGTACTAGAGCCCGTGACTTCATGAGCCTAAATCCTCCGGAATTCTTTGGGTCAAAGCCGGATGAAGACCCGCAAGGCTTTATTGATGAAATGTTGAGCACGTTGCAGATTATTCATGCTTCTAAGATCGAATCAGTGGAGTTGGCATCATACAGACTCCGAGATGTGGCGGTCTTATGGTACAATAATTAGATAGCGTCGAGGCAAGAGAATGCGCCTCCTCCCATGTGGCAAGAGTTTGTTGATGCTTTCATCCGCTACTACTTACCACCCAAGGTCCGCCGAGCTAGAGCGGATAAGTTTCTAAACTTGAAGCAAGGTAATATGAGCGCCCGGGAGTATAGCCTTCAATTTAATTCCTTGGCTAGATATGCTCCTACTATGGTGGCCGACATGGGCGATAGGATGCACAGATTTGTGAGTGGCCTAGGGCCACATTTGTTCAAAGATTGTTTGACAGCTTCATTACAAGATAGGATGAACATTTCCCGCATTCAAGCCCATGCCCAGAACTTAGAGGGACAACAACCTCCGCAAAGGGGTGATCGAGATGTTGACAGAGGACAAAGCAAAAGGGCCAGATCTATGGGTACAGGCGGTGATTATAGGGGGGGATCGAGGCAGACATATTCTAGGCACTCGGTGCCGGTCGGTGACGAGTGCACCTCCCCGTTCGAGTGCAAAAGATCTGATCGCTCTTTCCGTTCGGGACGGGCCGGCAGTTCGAGGCCCCGTGTTCTCGGTTGGGGAGATTACGGTCGGGGAGACCACCGGTTCCTCGATGCGACCGGTGTGAAAATTGCACTCGTGGCCATGTCGCCAAGGCACGGATGCATGCTGCTATATTTGTGGGCGGGCGGGACACTTGATGCGGAGACCTGCCCTTCGAGGTATGGTAGAGGCGGGGTTCGGCCCACGGGATCGGCAGCAGGATCCTGCGCACGTCCTATAGGGCGGACTCCCCAGAGTCCCGCAGGCCGAGGGGGAGCATCTACTTCGGTGTCTTTGCACGCACCGCTTATATGCGTTAGCCGGGCGACAGGATCTTAAGTCGTCCCGTATGTGGTTACAGGGACATTGTCTGTGTTTTCTCATGATGTGTATGCATTGATAGATTCGGGTTCCACATTATCTTATATTACCCCCTATGTTGCTAATCGTATTGGGGTGAAACCCGAGCTAATTAAACCCTTTGAGGTGTCTACTCTGGTTGGTGATCCCGTGATAGCTAAACAAGTATACAAAGATTGTATAATTATGATATTTGATCATCAAACCAAAGTTGATTTAGTGGAGCTAGAAATGCTAGATTTCGATGTTATAATGGGTATGGATTGGTTGGCCTCATGTTATGCTAATGTTGATTGCCGAATGAAATTGGTTGGATTCCAATTTCTGGGAGAGCCCATGCTTGAATGGAAAGGAAATACGGCAACTCCAAGGGGTAGGTTTATTTCCTACCTTAAGGCAAGGAAGATGATAGCCAAGGGATATATTTATCATTTAGTTCGAGTTCGCGACACGGAAGCAAAATTAACAGCATTCCAGTCTGTTCCAGTAGTAAATGAGTTTCTGGGTGTATTTTCAGATGAACTTCTAGGCCTTCCTCCAGAAAGAGAGATTGACTTCGCCATTGATGTGTTGCCGGATACCGAGCCCATTTCTATTCCTCCTTATCGAATGGCTCGGCGAGTAATTAAAAGAGTTAAAAGCCGGCTTGAAAGATTTGCTGGAGAAGGGGTTTATTAGACCCAGTTCATCACCGTGGGGAGCGCTGGCCTTATTTGTAAGGAAGAAAGATGGCTCCCTACGAATGTGCATTGATTATAGACAGTTGAATAAGGTGACGATAAAGAACAGGTATCCTCTTCCGAGAATTGATGATTTATTTGATCAGCTACAAGGTGCCAAATGGTTTTCTAAAATAGATTTGAGATTAGGTTATCATCAAGTGAGAGTTAGAGAAGAAGATATTCCCAAGACAGCTTTCAGAACGAGATATGGCCATTATGAATTTCGAGTGATGTCGTTTGGGCTAACGAATGCTCCGGCAGTGTTCATGAATTTAATGAATAATGTATTCAAGCCTCTCTTGGATCTATTTGTGATAGTATTCATTGATGATATTCTGGTATATTCTCGCACAGAATTAGAACATGCAGATCATTTGCGCATCGTCTTTGGAATTCTTCGAACTCGGGAGTTGTACGGAAAATTTTCAAAGTATGAGTTTTGGCTAAATTCTGTGACATTTCTGGGCCATGTGATTTCAGATGATGGCATTCGAGTTGAAACTCAGAAAATTGAAGTTGTGAAGACTTGGCCAAGGCCAACGACGCCTGACGTGTTCGTAGTTTTCGGGATTGCGGTGTTATTATAGAAGATTTGTAGAGGGCTTTTCATCTATTTCCGCCCCGCTGACGAAGTTAACCCAGAAGTTAGCAAAATTTTAGTGGAATGATGCCTGTGAGCGTAGCTTCCAAGAGTTGAAGGACAGATTAACCTCAGCTCCAGTCTTAACACTTCCAGAAGGGCCGGATGGCTATGTTGTGTATTGTGATGCTTCCGGTGTTGGGCTAGGATGCGTACTAATGCAGCTTGGAAAAGTCATCGCTTATGCTTCGAGACAGCTACGGAAACATGAAAAGAATTTCCCAACTCATGATCTTGAATTGGCTGTAGTTATTCATGCATTAAAAATGTGGAGACATTACTTGTATGGCGTGCATGTTGATATACAGATCATAAGAGTCTCCAATATATTTTCAAACAGAAGGAGCTAAATCTGTGGCAGCGGCGGTGGTTGGAATTATTGAAGGATTATGATATTAATATCTTATACCACCCCGGAAGAGCAAATGTAGTAGCCGATGCGCTTAGCCGTCAATCCATGGGTAGCTTATGTGAAGTTCCTCCAGAGCAGAAAGAAATGATTCATGAGCTCCATCAGCTAGCTAATCTTGGAGCGCATTTAATCGATTCAGGTGACGCAGGGATTGGTATTCATGATCCCACAATTTCATCCTTGGACACAGAAATAAAAGAGCGCCAATACGAGGATCCCAAATTGAAGCATTATAAAGGTGTGAAGTTTCCAAAAGAAAAGTCAACATTTGAAGTCTCAGCAGACGGGGTTCTCGGGTACCGAGAATAGGTTATGTGTTCGGATATTGCGGAACTTCGTCCCATTTTGGATTTTGAAGAAGCTCATTACTCTCGCATTCTATTCATCCAGGAGCGACGAAAATGTATCATGATCTTAAATTGACGTATTGGTGGGGTGGCATGAAAAAAGAGATATAGCAGAGTTCGTAACTCAATGTCCAAATTGCCAACAAGTGAAGGTAGAACATCAAAAGCCAGGGGGATTATTGCAAGCAATAGAAATTCCTACATGGAAATGGGAAGTGAACAATATGGACTTCATTGTAGGATTGCCCCGTTCCCGAGGCAAGTATGATTCCATATGGGTGATTGTGGATAGATTGACGAAAGCAGCTCATTTCCTTCCAGTCAGAACCACCTACTCAGCAGAAGATTATGCAAGGTTGTACATTAAGGACATTGTGAGCCTTGACGGTATTCCAATATCTATCATTACAGACAGAGAAGCACAGTTTACAGCTAAGTTCTGGAAATCCTTTCAAGAGGGTCTAGGTACTCAAGTAAGGCTTAGTATGGCATTTCATCCGCAAATCGACGACAACGAACGTACTATATGACTTGGAAGATATGCTAAGGGCATGTGTTCTAGATTTTGGTGGTAGTTGGGATGACCACTGTCACGACCCAACCCCGTAGGCCGTGACTAGTGCCCGAGCAGGGCACCCAAACACACTTATCAAGCATAATCAAATACGGGAGGCTTATACGTATACAAATATCAGACACTGTCTCAAACTGTCTCAAACATAAGCATATATATATCACGAAAGCCGGCAAGGCTATCGTATGGCGCAACGGCCTGAAACATATACAAATGCAAGCCGACAAGGCTGCTACAGCGGATGGGACCGCCCAGAACATATAACATACGAACACATCTGTACAGAAGTAGGCACAACCCACATATACGTCTACAGACCTCTAAACAGACCAACAGAATCATATGACGGGACAGGGCCCCGCCGTACCCCTGACAAACGAATACATATGCAACGAACGAATATATACCAAAATGTGGGCTCCGGAACAAAGGGAGCACTCAACAGCGAATAGGTGTCCTAGGCGGCGGATCACCGAACTCGTACGTCTGCCGGGCATGAAACGCGACCCCGAAGAAGGGGTCGATGCGAAATATGTACCGAGTACGTAAAGCATGGAATACCGTAAATAGAGATAAATCGAAACGAGGAGGGCAGAAAAGTAGCACAATAACCATAAAATCATAACACTTGCCTTTGAAACATAAATCATACGTATCAATTTCATATTCAGCTCATCATGGGACTGAGAAACAGAGTCAGAAAATCATCTCGTACACATGTATAGATATAACGTGCCCCGGCCCTCTAGTGAGGGGCGCGGTAAGTAAAACCATCAGATGCATATACATATAACGTGCCCCGGCCCTCTAGTGAGGGGCGCGGTAGGTGAAATCATCATATCATGTACATATAACGTGCCCCGGCCCTCTAGTGAGGGACGCGGTGAATGAAGTCATCATATGCCATCCTGGCCGCCTCCCCATATCATCATATCATCATCATATCATATAACATGCCCCGGCCCTCTAGTGAGGAGCGCGGTGAATCATACTGTGGAATCGTGCATGAATACATGCCCTGGCCCGGGATGCAGTGAGAGAGATAACAACAGCTCGCACGAGCAGAGTAGTGAGAAACCATATGCATACAAATCGTCATCACAGACTCAACAAAATAACCAAACGAAATCTCATTTAAAAGCTAAACAATAGTCAAGTCAAGTTCCTTCTGAAAATCACTCGAGAACATATCAAGTAACACTTTAGAAGTTGTAGGTACGTGTCCAAATCATGTGACATAGCTTATGGAGATCAAGAACATAGTCGTCATTACGGGCTCAATAGAATAGTCGAAGCGAACTATTATTTCAAAACCAAGACAATAGTCAAATCAAGTTTCCGCCGAAGGTCACTCGGGAAGATATCAAACAGAACTTTTAGAAAATCGTAAGTACGTATCAGGATCATATGCACATACATCATTACGACATTATTGATTCAATGGATAAGCAAGTAGTCGACACTCGGGAGTCAAAACGGAAATCATGCTAAGTTTGTTCAAAAACAAGTCATTAGGACTTTACAAATGAAAATCTTGGGAACCACGGATATACGTTAAATCAATCCGGGCTCGCCCATGAAATCTAAAGTCATCATATGTTATAGAATCATTATTATAAACTCAAAAGATAAGTAAACTGATCGTACTTGAAATGGGAATAATAGTCATATCATACCCTTTCAAAAATCATCAGAAGTACATAAACGAAAGTCGCGGGGCCCACGGATGGGTGTCGACCCAAGTCGGGCCCGCCTATGGAAAACATAATCATCATATGCCATAAAAGTTCCTACGAACATATCGGGGCAATCCGAGCCTTTCTGTGAAAGTTACGGTCGTTCGTAGTTACGGAACTCTTTAAAAATCAAACTTTTTATGCACACAATCCTCCAAATCAGCCCATACAATTACAACATCAATCTTGAGTCATTAAACTCCCATTTCCAACATAGAATCCACATAACAACAACAACCAAAACTCTAAGAGAATTAATTCATTCTTTGCCACACATGAGAGGCTACATTCGGCCAACATACCCACATACAAAGTTCATGATTTTCATTCATTTCAACACACTACAACAACTAAACATGCTACATAGGACTTAGTTCTTCATTCCTACACAACACACACATCACACGGCTACATACCAAACACACGGCCTCAACTCCAACATACCGTATTTCATGATTTTCATCCATTTTGGCATACTACAACATGCATACATCATTCACAACACATAAAACAAGATTAAATCTTACCTTTTCCCTTCAACTTCACAACTAGGCTAGGGTTTGCGATTGATGAAACGAGTGATCTATTGGCCCAAACAACAACTCCACGTTAATGAGGGACCTCCAATTAGTGGATTTGCTTGAAGAAAATATTTTTGTGATGGCTCAAATTGGACTTTAATTTTTTTTTCTTGGCCGAATGGCCTTTGTTGTTGTTCTTCAAGTTCTTATTTTTTTTTTCTAAGTGTTGAATGAGGAGAAGATGACTACTTAGTCATCTTTTGTCACACCCTTAATCCGATAGGGTGTGATGGGCACCCGACCCTTACCTAGGGCCGAGCGAACCCTCTGACTATCATAATACTCGTAGTTATAATGGGCCCTTAACCAGATAATAAACGCATAATGAAAATTTTCGAAAAACGAACATACTCTATATCTTTTTAAAATCAAACAAAACTTGCAACCGCACAAAATCTGTAATATCATGTATAGCAATACAACGGCTTATAGAGCCGCTCACAACTGACATCTTATACACACGACTACGTCCGCAAAGTCTCTAACATGACTCGGATATCATAACACAAACAAACTCGACTCGGCAACACTCCGGAGGAAGTGGAGCTCGCCAATCCGGTGGAACGTCTTCCACTAATGTCTTCACTCGTCCGGGTGTACACCCGCGAGGCATGAAACGTAGCCCCGAAGAAAGGGGTCGGTACGGAATATGTGCGAGTATGTAAAGCATGGAATACGGAAACGAGATCATAACCGAAATGAGGAGTACGAAAAATGTGCATAATAGTCGAATACCGAAGTATGTATACGTAATACAAATAGTGCATAAGAGGTACAGAAGACAGATATAATAAGCGAATGCTCAAAATACTTAGCTTTCTTTTGAAAAACATTTCTGTCTCATATGTATATAAAATAGAACATATCATAGTAGCTGACATTAACCGATGTGGGATTCGCCTAAACCAATGTGGGATTCGCCTAAACCAGTGCGGAATGTGCCTCGCCACTGGGTTTGCCCCCCATTGGGTTTGCCCCACCACTCCCGAAACTAACGGATCATATTTTGTATCACATGTATATATCATATCATCACATTAAACGAGAATCATCATATTATCATATCATCGATTAACGAGTCATCATATTACCGTATCATCGAACGATTCATTATATTATCAGATCATCATATTATCAAATTATCATGTCATCAGATCATCAGATTATCATATCATATACCCTATGCGGTCCATAATAGGACCCGGCGGACGGAACGTGGTCGCCCCTCCTGCCTTGGGCGCCACAACTCATCATACTTCGGAAGTTTTCGGATCTCCGTATCTCACACACATCATAAATCGAATCACATCATATTTGAGAACTCATCATACTTCGTATCATATCATATCATATTAGGCGCTCATCATACTTCGGAAGCTCATCATACGGATTGTGCGCACGATAGTAACCGGCCGGGACTCGGCGAAGGAAGTAACAAAAGTGTGCACGAGCGAGAATCGTGGGATCTATATGCCATTCACAACATTTACACGTATTTAACGAATAATCAAACGAGTATCATTTACAGGCCGATGGCATTACCCAATTCAAATCTCTTCCGGATATCACTCGGAACATATCAAATGAAACTTTATCAATCATAGTTACGTACCAAAGTCATATACATACGGATTCTCATTTCATACATATACACAGATTCCATAGAACAATCAAACCGGACTATCATTTAAAAGTCAAGCCAATAATCATAGTTAAATCCAACTTCTTTCGGAGGTCACTCGGGACTTGTCAAGTAAAACTTTGGTCATCATAGTTACGTATCGGAATCATATGTATAAAAATCCTCATACGCGTACTTAACGGATAACTAAGTAAGCATACTCGAGTGTCGGAATAACAGTCATATTAAGTTCTTTTTAACAAGTTGTTAGAACTATAGAAAAGAATATCTTGCGGGCCTACGGAAAATCATCAAACCGATCCGAGCCCGCCTATGGAGGTTTAAGGTCATTACACATTACAAAACTTCCTACGAAGGTTTCAAGGCCATCCGGTTCCATCTACGAAAGTTACGGACATTCGTAGTTATAGACTCTTTTACAAACAAAGTCTTTCTACACACATTCATATTTAGTCATACAAAAGCGTAAGGACCATAACTTAACTACACTACGAATACGGATATCAAGAAGCAAATAAAGATCATGAACATGCTCGGATCGGAGGAGTAGAATTACCTCGGGGATCGTATCATAGCCTATTTACACTACGACATGCCAAAGAAAGAAAAGTGAGCTTTACATACCTTGGCCGCCCTCTAAGCTAATCCAAACTTACGTCTCGGCTTATCACAATCTCCCATAAGGTCATTGGACATCCAACATTAGCCATAAGCATTGAAGAACTCAATTCCAAGCCATCACTTTATCCACAGAAATTTGGGCAGCATCTCCCCTATAAATCCAACATCCCCGAGAATTCAACTCGGCCAATTATTCAACAACAACCAAACTAACGACTATCCAAACAAGATTTAAGAACATTCCGAACAATTCACAAAATATTCAAGACAATCCCAACACTATGCCATGGAACCCGAAACCACCCATTTCCATAGGGACAACAACAATACATTTCTTTCTTCCGAATTCACACACTACATCACCAATTCCATACGTTAGCAACAATATTTTGATCAAGACAAGAAGCCATATTAAAATCACATTGGCTCCCCAAAACAGCCCACACGATATTACAACTTCAACATAAGTCATTAAACTTTCATTCTCACCATATAATTCTCAACAACAATAACCAAGAACACTAAATAAATTTGATTCATTCTTCCTTCACAAAGCAGCCACCATTCGGCCAACATACCAACACTCATGATTTCATGAATTCTATCCATTCCTTCACATTACAACATGCACAACCATTCATAATACAACAATCCAACATGCTGAATAAATTAGTTCATCACTTCCATACCATACTACATATACACGGCCACACAACACAACCCCATAACTTCATGAACTTCATTCATTTTACATATCACAACATGCATAAACTCGTATGAAACATGTAAAGAAGATTGAACCTCACCTTTTTCCATTCAACTTCTCCCTCGGCTAGGCTTGATGAATTGCAACAACGAATGGTTTTCTTGTTCCAACAACCACTCCACGTTAATGAGGGCCTTTCAATTAGTAGGAAAGCTAGGAGCAAACATTTTTTTCTTGACCACTCTTGGAACTCCAAGTTCGGCCAACATGGCCGAACCTCCCCATATCTCTCTTCTCTCTCTTCCTTGAAATTTCTAGAGTTTAAAATGATGACTCCTTCTTATTTAGTCATCACACACACACACACACACACACACACACACACATATATATATATATATATATATATATATAATTACATGCACATGGCCGGTCATAAGATGTATATATATATATATATATATATATATATATATTACATGCACATGGCCGGTCATGTGCATCTTATTTTCTCTCAATTTCCTTGAATTTTCTAGAAATTTCTCAAGTCACAAAGATGAATTATATACCTAATTAGTCATCTTTTCATCACATGCATTTTGCATCCATGTGGGCCATGGTCCACTCCAACTTGGACGGCCACAAGACTTCTTCAACAAGTCATAAATAATAATTTCCAATTTCTAAATTTTCCCTTAATATTCCATGCCAATAATTCTTACAAGCAACTTGCACCCTAAAACAAAGTCGGAAACTAGCCTTGTCCTTAACTTTTCGCCTTTAACTCAGAATGGCCCAACTTACAAAATGCAGGATATAACATCTTTTATGCTCACATCAAAGTTATACAAGTGTCCACGGCCCACACATGGGTTGGACCAATTAAATTTGGCTACAAAATGTGTGGGACCACTTCCAACACCACACGGCCAAGGGCCAATTTTTCCAATAATTCCCAACTTTCAATTATTTCACTTTTGGTCCCAAATTTTCCTAAATGTTCCATGCCAACCAATTCATGAACAAATTATGTCTCAAAACAAAATCGAAGGTCAAAAGTCCCGACTTCGTATCCCGGAATGGTCTTGTCCCTAACTTATCATAGTTAACCCGGATTGTCCCAATGTACAAAATACAGGATATAACAACCACTTACCTCTAATCGAATTTGCCTATAATAATAGCTATCATTCCAGTATCCAAATGGCTCCGTATGAAGATTTATATGGAAGGAAATGTAGATCTCCAATTGGATGGTTTAATGTGGGAGAAGTGTAGTTAATAGGCCCCGAGCTGATTCAGCAAGCGGTAGAAAAGGTTAAGGTGATTCGAGATCGACTATTGACAGCCCAAAGTCGCCAAAAGTCTTATGCGGACAACCACCGGCGAGATCTAGAATTTCAAATTGGTGATTGGGTATTTTTGAAAGTGTCACCAATGAAAAAGGTGATGAGATTTCGTAAGAAAGGGAAGTTGAGTCCTCGATATATTGGACCCTACAAAATCATCCGCAAGGTAGGTCAAGTAGCGTATGAATTGGACTTGACTTCAGAACTTGAGTTAGTGCATCCCGTGTTCCATGTTTCAATGCTCCGCAAATGTGTTGGAGATCCCACAAAGCTTGTGCCAATAGATGATGTTCAGATTACGGAAAAGCTAGCCTATGAAGAAGTGCCTATTGCCATATTCGACAGGCAAGTACGGAAACTTTGGAATAACGAAGTGGCTTCGGTTAAAGTCTTATGGCGAAATAACAATCGGGAAGAGATGACTTGGGAAGCGGAAGAGAAGATGAAATCCACATACCCACATTTGTTTCAGCCCCTGGAAGAGATCTATGACGAAACGTCGAAATGATAAGGTATGTATGCTTTTCTTTTATGCATATGGGACGTGTGTGACCAATTTATATTGTTATCGTGTTGTGGCCCTGTGAGGCAATGATATTATGGATTGTTGTGACAGGATGGTAATGCCATATTATAGGGGAAACTCTGGCAAAAATTTTCAAGAATTCCTAACGATTTAACATTCGAGGACGAATGTTCCAAAAAGGGGGGAAGAATGTTACACCTCCGAAATTCCCCCTTAGCGTACAAGTGAATAGACTCACGAAGGGCATGATGAATGTCAGGTTTGGGATTAGCGAGAGATAGTAGTTGATGGTCCTAATTAATATTTCCAAAGACATTCGAGTTAAGGAAAGAAAGTTGTTAAGAAAATCAAGCCATATGTTGGGTATCGGATAAGAATTTCGAGTATTGAGTTAATGATGTCCTAATGACGCCTTGAGGAAGAGTTATAACATCCCTTAGAATGGTATTGAAGTGATGAACAAGTGTTAAGAAGGTTCCACAAGGATCGGAGATCAACGAGTCGACGAAACAACTCTCAAAAAAACTGGACAACCTACGGCCAGACATACTGGCTGTATAAAATGTATGGACCGTATGTCCAACCGTAGATTCAGTCCAGTATGGTATACTCCACTGGACCAGATCTACGGCCATACATACGGCCCGTAGAAAACATACGGACCGTATGTTGGTCCGTATATCTTGGTCGGGGCTGAATTCATTTTATATAAGGGACCTCTTTTCCATTTCATTTCATTTCACCTTCCACCTCCACACTTCAAGAAAACTCTAGAACCCTTCCATACACTTCAACCATAAGAAAACAAGAGAAAACAAAGATCATCAACAAGAAATCAAGTGAATCAAGTGAAGAAAACCCATTAAAAGTCATACAAATCAAGAAAACCCAAGAGAGATGAAATAGGGTTTTGTGCAAAAAGTGTATCATCAATCAAAGCCTATTCCTCCATCATCTAAGGTGAGTTTCATGACCTTTTCATGTTATTTGAGGGATTAATAAGTTGAAACACATGGATTGTGGAAGAATATAGAAAATGGGTCATAAATGTGAGGATAGTGTCATTATTGAATAGTAGTTGAGTTGAATCATGGAAATGGTTGTGTTGAGATTATAAATACGTTATAAATGAAATTTAGAACATGAAATAGGCTTTGGATATGAAAGAATGCGACGATGTACTTTTGTCATGATTATGGAGAATTGAAGTATAATTATGAAATGCAAATCATGTGAATGAATGACGATTGTTGTTAGTGATATTGTGATGATTGTTATGAACGTTGGAGTTGATATGGAATATGGCGGAAAGTATTATAAACAAAGGAAACGCTGCCCAATTTTCTTTAGCCTTAAGAGGCACGTTCTTATGATCGTAAAGCTAATGTCGATACGAATTCCATTGAAGGTACGAACAAGTGCATTAAAGGAGAACGAGCAAGAGATAGAATAGTTAAGCGACAAAGGTATGTGAGGCTCAACCCTTCTTTTTAAGGCATGAATCTTATGCATGATTTTCCTCCCTCTTCGTGAATTTCCTACATTCCAAAAGACTAAGGGCCCATGTTCATGACTGGTTATACGAGACAAGAAATGTGATATGAGTACGACGATGATAATGCCAAGCTTAAGTCTAGAGACCACGATCTAATGTATCTACGAAGCTAATGATGTTTACTATGATCCACTAATGTATTCTTCATGTACACTCACCTTAACGTAGTCCTTCCAAGGTGGGATATGATGACTATGGTTACTCTATAAAGTAATCGGGAGTTTACGACCTTATGTCACCCCGAGATAGTTATGGTTGCTTTCAAGTCCTAAGGTATGAGTTGACGATATATGTATAATTATATGTCCATGAAGTGAATGATAGTGATGAGTCTATGATGATGTATAATGTACGATGATAAATGTATGCTATGTATGATGAGGTGATTCCACCGCGCCTAATTGTCCGAACATGTCACCGCTACGGTGGGCTGCTATGATTCCACCTCGCCTAATTGTCCGGACATGTCACCGCTACGGCGGGATGCTATGATTCCACCGTGCCTAGAGGGCCGGACACGATCACCACTAGTGGGCTGCATATGATGGTTACCCAGACGCGGGTTAACGACATGATGATGTATGATTGATGTGATGATGCATGTATGACATGATGATGTATATGTGATATGATAAGGCATACGCTATGATAATGCACATGATATACTTATGTATGATGTATGTATATGAAATGTACCTACGCTTAAAAGAGTACACAGGTTGTATCCTCATCTCATGACTTATGATATTCTTATTATGCTTATTTCATTCCTGCCTTACATACTCAGTACAATATTTGTACTGACGTCCTTTCTTCGGACACTGTGTTCATGCCAACAGGTAGACAGGGAGGTGATCCAGACTCATAGGAGCTAGCGGCTGACCGGAGAGCACTCCATTTTCCGGAGGTGCCATTGATTATTCTTCTGGTACATATATGTATATATATCCATGATTGGGCACGGCGGGGTCCTGTCCCGTCCATATGTCTAGTACTCTAGTAGAGGCTCGTAAATACGCAGTGTGGGTGATATGGTTCCATAGTCCTCATGTATATGTATGTATATATTATTTGATAGCCGTTATGTTCATAAAAATAAAAATGTTTCAAACGATGATAGATTTCCATGATTATGAGTGCATGTTATGAATGAGGAGCGAGTAGCAAAGAATACGAGTGGTGTTCGGTGGTTCGCCCTGGATACCCGTCGCGGCCCGTAGTTCGGGTCGTGACATGTCCATTGAAACTTTTCCAACTTCTGGGGGCAGCTTTGTAAGTGGTGCTGAAATAGAAGAGAAACCTTCAACAAACCTCCTGTAATAGCCTGCTAAGCCCAGAAAGCTACGAACCTCGTAGCAGATTGTGGGTGGCCAAGTCTTCACGACCTCAATCTTTTGGCTATCTACCCGAATACCGTTGGCTGAAACAATATGCCCCAGAAATGTCACTGAGTTCAACCAAAACTCACACTTAGAAAATTTTGCAAACAACTCTCGAGTTTGAAGAAATCTAAGGACAGTACGCAAATGATCCGCATGTTCTGCCTCGGATCTAGAATACACCAAGATGTCATCGATGAATACAATCACAAATAAATCTAGAGAGGGCCTGAACACATCTTCATCAAATCCATAAATACTGTCGGTGCATTGGTTAGCCCAAATGACATCACTCGGAACTCGAAATAGCCATATCTTGTTCGGAAGGCTGTCTTACGGATATCTTTCTCCCTAACTCTCACTTGATGATACCCGGATCTCAAATCTATCTTGAAAAACCATTTGGCACCTCGTAATTGATCAAATAAGTCATCAATCCTCGGAAGAGGATATTTATTCTTAATCGTCACCTTATTCAATTGCCGATAGTCAATGCACGTTCTCAAGGAGCCATCTTTCTTTCGGACAAAAAATATGGGTGCTTCCCATGGGGATGAACTAGGCCGAATAAATCCCTTCTCAAGCAAGTCTTTCAATTGCTCCTTCAACTCTTTCAATTCTGCGGGAGACATTCTGTAAGGAGGAATAGATATGGGCTTAGTGCGTGCAACACATCAATAAGAAATCAATCTCCCACTCGGGAGGTCCGAAGCTCTTCCGGAATACATCCGGAAATTCATTCCTTACGTGAATCGGGCAAAAGGCGGCGGTTCGGCTTCTATATCTTGAACCAAAGCACTAGATGATAAATGCAACCTTTTGTGATCATTTTTCGCTTGCCTTTAGATAGGAAATTGTCAAGACCGAGATGGGGTATCGGGCTACCCCCACCCTTATCTTCATCTGTCTCATTCATACTATTTCTCTTCCTAAAACTATCATTTAAAAACATATTTACTTTTATGAAAAAGCCTTTTATCAAAATAAATATATATATACATATACTGTAACCCCGGGACCCTGCTCCCCCCCTACGTTCTAAGCCTCTCTAGAATACTGACATATGGAGGGGGGGACCCCCCCTGCCCAAACATGAATATAAAATATATGTCCCAAAAAATAATCAAAACCTCGGGAAAAAAGGGGCACTCAAAACCGCTCCCTTGGTCGGATCCCCCCGGCCCCGGGGGTGAACACCGTCGAAAAAAAGGACGCGTCGAATATTGTCTTTTTTAAGGGGAAACAAAAATAAGATTCATAAATAAAGGAGGCATCAAACCCAAGCCTGGGGCCCCGGAAACATAAAGGGAAATAA